>NW_024609094.1:80000-107285 GCF_018296145.1 Oncorhynchus tshawytscha | reverse complement strand
TTTAACCGTTTTCGCATTTATCGTGAAACGCTTTCGCGTTTTTCGTGCGCCCACACACACTACTGATGAAGGTACTGTCTCACAGCTACACGACTGATGAAGGTACTGTCTCACCTAGCAAAGGATGAGGCTGTCTCACAACACTAGCTACCGTCTCACCACGATGAAGGTACTGTCTCACCTCGCTACTGATGAAGGTACTGTCTCATCACACTACTGACTGACTGAAATCTACTGTCTCACCACGCTACTGATGAAGGTACTGTCTCACCACGCTACTGATGAAGGTACTGTCTCACCTCGCTACTGATGAAGCTACTGTCTCACCTAGCTACTGATGAAGGTACTGTCTGGAAGCAGCTCTGGATGAGAGCGTCTGTTTAATGACTAAATGTCCATGTTAAAATCCTACTATTATACAAAGAGTGGAGGATACAAGAACACAGCCTGTCCTGATTTACCACAGTCTGTTGTTGAAGAGGTAACCTTAACACCATGACAAACTGGACTAACACACACACACACACACACACACACACACACACACACACACACACACACAGGGAGGACTTAAACAAGACTACCCACACACACACCACCCACACACACACACAGACTTAAATATTACAATGTTCCAACAACGTCCTGAAGTATGGATGGATGAACACACACACACACACAACGGAGTATGGATGGATGGACACACACACACACAACAGAGTATGGATGGATGAACACACACACACACACAACACACACGGAGTATGGATGGATGGACACACACACACACAATGGAGTATGGATGGATGACATGGATGGATGGACACACACACACACACAACGGAGTATGGATGGATGGACACACACAACGGAGTATGGATGGATGGACACACACACACACACACGAAGTATGGATGGATGGACACACACACACACACACACACACACACAACGTATGGATGGATGAACACACACACACACACACAACGGAGTATGGATGGATGAACACACACACACACAACGGAGTATGGATGGATGAACACACACACACACACACAACGGAGTATGGATGGATGACACACACACACACACAACGGAGTATGGATGGATGGAACACACACACACACAACGAAGTATGGATGGATGGACACACACACACACACAACAACGGAGTATGGATGGATGGACACACACACACACACAACGGAAGTATGGATGGATGGACACACACACACACAACGGAGTATGGATGGATGAACACACACACACACAACGGAGTATGGATGGATGGACACACACACACACACAACAAAGTATGGATGGATGGACACACACACACACAACGGAGTATGGATGGATGGACACACACACACACACAACGGAGTATGGATGGATGGACACACACACACACACAACGGAGTATGGATGGATGGACACACACACACACAACGGAGTATGGATGGATGAACACACACACACACACAACGAAGTATGGATGGATGGACACACACACACACAACGGAGTATGGATGGATGGACACACACACACACAACGGAGTATGGATGGATGGACACACACACACACACGGAGTATGGATGGATGGACACACACACACACACACACACACACACACAACAAGTATGGATGGATGGACACACACACACACACACACAACGGAGTATGGATGGATGGACACGGACACACAAACGGAGTATGGATGGATGGACACACACACACACAACGAAGTATGGATGGATGGACACACACACACAACGAAGTATGGATGGATGGACACACACACACACACAACACACACAACGAAGTATGGATGGATGGACACACACACACACAATGAAGTATGGATGGATGGACACACACACACACAACGGAGTATGGATGGATGAACACACACACACACAACGGAGTATGGATGGATGAACACACACACACACACACAACGGAGTATGGATGGATGGACACACACACACACACAACGGAGTATGGATGGATGAACACACACACACACAATGAAGTATGGATGGATGGACACACACACACACAACGGAGTATGGATGGATGAACACACACACACAACGAAGTATGGATGGATGAACACACACACACACAACGGAGTATGGATGGATGAACACACACACACACACACACAACGGAGTATGGATGGATGAACACACACACACACAATGAAGTATGGATGGATGGACACACACACACACAACGGAGTATGGATGGATGGACACACACACACACACACACAACGGAGTATGGATGGATGGACACACACACACACGGAATGGATGGATGGACACACACACACACATCGAAGTATGGATGGATGGAACACACACACACACACAACGGAGTATGGATGGATGGACACACACACACACACACGGAGTATGGATGGATGGACACACACACACACACAACGAAGTATGGATGGATGGACACACACACACACAACGAAGTATGGATGGATGGACACACACACACACAATGAAGTATGGATGGATGGACACACACACACACACAACGGACGGACACACACACACACAAGTATGGATGGATGGATGGACACACACACACACAACTCGAAGTATGGATGGATGGACACACACACACACACGAAGTATGGATGGACGGACACACACACACAACGAAGTATGGATGGATGAACACACACACACACAACGAAGTATGGATGGACACACAGACACAACAAGTATGGATGGACGGACACACACACACAACGAAGTATGGATGGATGACACACACACACACAAGTATGGATGGATGGACACACACACACAACGAAGTATGGATGGACGGACACACACACACAACGAAGTATGGATGGACGGACAGACATACACAACGAAGTATGGATGGATGGACACACACACACACAACGAAGTATGGATGGATGAACACACACACACACAAGACATCGAGAAGCAGAGGAACAACCTGTGTTTTTTGGGCAAACTGGAATCTGTGCGTACTAACACACAGACACATACACACGTGTGTAGGAGTTTCTCATCATTGTGTGTGTGTGTGTTCATTCGCATGTGTGTTTTTCTCTGTGTGAATATTTACAGCAACCAAACCCTATTCTCACCACCTCTACATGTTAAAGTCTGAGCCTCATTTTCCACTGAATATCTCTCCTGCAACAGCCTCAGTTTCTCTCCCCCCTCCTCTCTCCCTCCTCTCTCCTCTCTCTCCTCTGTCTCCCTCCTCTCTCCCTCCCTCTCCTCTCTCTCCCTCTCCTCTCTCTCCCCTCTCTCCCTTCTCTCCCTCCTCTGTCTCCCTCCTCTCTCTCTCATCTCTCTCACCTCTCCCTCCTCTCTCTCCCTCCCCTCTCTCTCTCATCTCTCACCTCTCCCCCTCCTCTCTCTCCCTCCCCTCTCTCTCTCTCTCCCTCTCCCTCTCTCTCTCCCCCTCTCTCCTCTCTCTCTCCTCTCCCCTCTCTCTCCCCCTCTCTCTCTCTCTCCCTCCTCTCTCCTCCTCTCTCCTCTCCTCTCTCTCTCCCTCCCCTCTCTCTCTCTCCCTCCCTCTCCTCTCTCTCTCCCTCTCCTCTCTCCCTCCTCTCTCTCCCTCCTCTCTCCTCTCTCTCCCCCTCTCTCCCTTCTCTCCCTCCTCTGTCTCCCTCATCTCTCTCACCTCTCCATCCTCTCTCTCCCTCCCTCCTCTCCCCCTCCTCTCCCTCCCTCCACTGAGCTCTAAAGACAGGGGCAGCCCTTGGCGGAGTGCAGCCCACCACAGGCCACTGAGTCTGGGTAATTAAAGTTGTTTAGACCCCCTCACCCACAGTCACACGGCTGTGCAGCTGGTTGATAAACCTTCCTTAATGACATCGTACCACCATTACTGTTCCCACACCAAGTCCTACACAACTACAACAGCCAGCCACGGAGGGAGGGTGTGTGTGTGTGTGTGTGTCCGCGGGGGGTTATGGGGGCAGATGGGGTTCTTACCCCCTGTAATCAGTCTGCTGATGTGTTTAAGCCCCTCATATGCTTTCTGCCCTGCATCTCATATAGACTACTTAAACCCCCCAACCCAATCACTCCCGGCCACTGGGGTGGCTCATCATGTGTGTGTGACCACCAGCCGTTTAATTACAACTAGCCGAAATGCAGAATTTAAATAAATAAATAAACAGACAAACAGCCCAATAAACTAATACCTATATTCAGATGAGGAGGTTGGAGGTGACTGGACACACACGGAGGCACATGCAAACACAACCACACACACACACACACACTTCATAAATACCACTACTCTAGTGCCACTACCCTCTTCAAAGAGTCTTACCTTAGGGAGGAGAAGGCCAGCTCTCGCCCCACCACAGCTGCCACGGCACTGGGTCCACTGGGCATGAATCTCTCCCTCTCTGCCCCCTCCCTGAAGGTGTTGGGGGCCGAGGGGCTGGGGCCTGGAGGTCTGGGAGGTAGCGGGGCTCTCCTCTTCTGGTTACTGAAGTCTGGAGAGGGCCCCGGAGGGCCGGGATGGGCTGGAGGTCTGGGGCTCGTAGAACGGGTTGGATCTGAAGGAGAGAGGGAGACGGAGGGGGGGAAGACGGAGTGAGGGAGGGGAGAGACGGAGATGGAGGGGGAGAGGGAGAGAGGGAAGGGGAGAGAGGGAGTGAGGGGAGGATGGGGAGTGAGGGGGATTGGGAGGAGGGGGATTGGGAGTGAGGGGGAGGGATGGGAAGTGAGGGGAGAGGGAAAGAAAGAGGGAGAGGAGAGAGATATGGCATATCAAAAGATTGCATCATAATGTAATTTTACAGGCATTGTATAACTTTACATCCTCTAAAACTCTTCTGTTTTTTGTTAAATGTAATTTATTTCACTTTTATTTAACCAGGTAGGCCAGTTGAGAACAAGTTCTCATTTACAACTGCGACCTGGCCAAGATAAAGCAAAGCAGTGCAACAAAAACAACAACACAGAGTTACACATGGAATAAACAAACGTACAGTCAATAACACTTCACTGTACTTAACTTAGGAACACACATTCAACACTAAAATAGCTGACCAGGTACCACAGAACCACCACACGGTTAGCAGTACCTCAGAACCACAACACGGCTAGCAGTACCACAGAACCACCACACGGTTAGCATTACCTCAGAGCCACAACACGGTTAGCAGTACATCAGAGCCACAACACGGCTAGCAGTACCTCAGAGCCACAACAAGGTTAGCAATACCAACCCAGACACACATGGTTAGCAGTACCACAGACCCACAACACGGCTAGCAGTACCTCAGAACCACAACACGGCTAGCAGTACCTCAGAACCACAACACGGCTAGCAGTACCTCAGAACCACAACACGGTTAACAGTACCACAGAACCACGGAACCACTAGCAGTACCTCAGAACCACCACACGGTTAGCAGTACCTCAGAACCACACAGTACCAGTACCTCAGAACCACCACACGGTTAGCAGTACCACCACACGGCTAGAACCACACACGGCTAGTATTACCTCAGAACCACACACAGGCTAGTAGTACCAGAGCCACAGAACCACACGGCTAGTAGTACCTCAGAACCACAACGGCTAGCAGTACCTCAGAACCACACACGGCTAGTAGTACCACAGAACCACACATGGCTAGTATTACCACAGAACCACACGGCTAGTAGTACCTCAGAACCACACATGGCTAGTATTACCTCAGAACCACACATGGCTCAGAACCACACATAGTTACCTCAGAACCACATGGCTTAAGAGTACCTCAGAACCACAACATGGCTATTACCTCAGAACCACACATGGCTAGTATACCTCAGAACCACACGGCTAGTATTACCTCAGAACCACACATGGCTAGTATTACCTCAGAACCACACATGGCTAGTATTACCTCAGAACCACATGGCTAGTATTACCTCAGAACCACACATGGCTAGCAGTACCTCAGAACCACATGGCTAGTATTACCTCAGAACCACACATGGCTAGCAGTACCTCAGAACCACAACATGGCTAGTATTACCTCAGAACCACACATGGCTAGTAGAACCACACATCAGTAACCTCAGAACACATGGCTAGTAGTACCTCAGAACCACACATGGCTAGTAGTACCTCAGAACCACACATGGCTAGTAGTACCTCAGAACCACACATGGCTAGCAGTACCTCAGAACCACAACATGGCTAGCAGTACCTCAGAACCACAACATGGCTAGTATTACCTCAGAACCACACGGCTAGTATTACCTCAGAACCACACATGGCTAGTATTACCTCAGAACCACACGGCTAGTATTACCTCAGAACCACACATGGCTAGTATTACCTCAGAACCACACGGCTAGCAGTACCTCAGAACCACACATGGCTAGTAGTAAGTCAAAAGTACACACACAACGTTGAGTTAAACGGATGGTTGGGTAACACAGGACACAGGTGCTCTGAGGTCAGCTCTGAGTGACCTCATATCCCAACTGCCATTCTGGGCACTGACAGACACACACAGGATCTTATCAATACACGGGTCAGTCAGCCCGCAGGGTTGAAACGGACTACACCGCTCCACGTCACTCATTCAACACTCACCACTCACACACAGCCAGAGACCTAGGGGAATGGGGGGGGTTGGCTAGGTATATCAGGCTGAAAGAAACAGACAAGTTCAGTGTGTATCCAACCCCGGCCAAGAGAACGCAGGAGAAAGGAGGATAGAGAAGCAGAGCCATAGAGGCTGTGGCATTCATCTTTGACAGACCTGCCTTGGCTAAAAGACATGTGAAAAGACTCAGGCTGCAGTCCAATCGTGTCATGCAGTCCAATCGTGTGTGCCCCCTCCCCCCACCCCTCTCAGCCCATCCACTTTCCCTCAGGGTATCCCTGTCGAAACCGGATGCAGTATGATTGCCATCTTAAGTGGCGGTCCAATTCACAAACGTTTACCCCCCCTCTGCCCTCGATTTAGCTCAAGGGAGTAAGTGAACAACTTTGATCACTCGCAGGGTTGTTATGACCCACAATTCAATGCAAACTGCAGTCACATGTCAAACGAAGTGCCACGAAGTGTCCGATTCAATCAAGACGACTGCATCTGTCGGCCTGTGAGAGATAAGTACTACTCTTGCATGCTAGCTAGCTAGCTAACAAATACATATAGACAACATTCATTTTAGGAGGTGGCAAATGAAAATATGATGCTCAAAGTGTCTCAGACTCATAGTGAGGATCCTATAAATGTAGCTAGCTAAACACATTTTTGGGGCGGAATTTGAAAATATATTGGAATAAATAATCAAAGCTAGCTAGCCAGCTATGGGTAACTATAGCTTACGACCTGAGAAGAGCGCCACGTTAGCTTGCGAGGTGCATAAATAGCTTTAGGTTGGTCATTATTAGGCACAACTTCCGAGCTTTCCAAGAAGGACGTTGCCTATCAGATCATCACGGTCTCTAGCATAGACAGGAGAATTTGAAGGTACACTAAGATGTGACAATGTAAAACTTAATTGAAGGGCGGTGCACAGTCGTGGCCAAAAGTTTTGAGAATGACACAAATATGAATTTTCACAAAGTCTACTGCCTCAGTTTGTATGATGGCAATTTGCATATACTCCAGAATGTTATGAAGAGTGATCAGATGAATTGCAATTAATTGCAAAGTCCCTCTTTTGCCATGCAAATTAACTGAATCCCCAAAAAACATTTCCACAGCATTTCAGCCCTGCCACAAAAGGACCAGCTGACATGTCAGTGATTCTCTCGTTAACATAGGTGTGAGTGTTGACGAGGACAAGGCTGGAGATCACTCTGTCATGCTGATTGAGTTCTAATAACAGAAAAGTAGGGTGGTGCTTGGAATCATTGTTCTTCCTCTGTCAACCATGGTTACCTGCAAGGAAACACGTGCCGTCATCATTGCTTTGCACAAAAAGGGCTTCACAGGCAAAAGGATATTGCTGCCAGTAAGATTGCACCTAAAATCGACCATTTATTGGATCATCAAGAACTTCAAGGAGAGCGGTGCAATTATTGTGAAGAAGGCTTCAGGGCGCCCAAGAAAGTCCAGCAAGCGCCAGGACCAGCTCTTAAAGTTGATTCAGCTGCGGGATCAGGGCACCATCAGTACAGAGCTTGCTCAGGAATGGCAGCAGGCAGGTGTGAGTGCATCTGCACGCACAGTGAGGCGAAGACCTTTGGAGGATGGCCTGGTGTCAAGAAGGGCAGCAAAGTAGCCACTTCTCTCCAGGAAAAACATCAGGGACAGACTGATATTCTGCAAAAGGTCAAGAGAATGGACTGCTGAGGACTGGGTTAAAGTCGTTTTCTCTGATGAATCCCCTTTCCGAATTTTGGGGCATCCATAAAAAAGCTTGTCCGGAGAAGACAAGGTGAGCGCTACCATCAGTCCTGTGTCATGCCAACAGTAAAGCATCCTGGGACCATTCATGTGTGGGGTTGCTTCTCAGCCAAGGGAGTGGGCTCACTCACAATTTTGCCTAAGAACACAGCCATGAATAAAGAATGGTACCAACACATCCTCCGAGAACAACTTCTCCCAACCATCCAGGAACAGTTTGGTGACGAACAATGCCTTTTCCAGCATGATGGAGCACCTTGCCATAAGGCAAAAGTGATAACGAAGTGGCTCGGGAAGAAAACATTGATATTTTGGGTCCATGGCCAGGAAACTCCCCAGACTTTAATCTCATTGAGAACTTGTGGTCAATCCTCAAGAGGCGGGTGGACAAACAAAAACCCACAAATTCTGACAAACTCCAAGCATTAATTATGCAAGAATGGACTGCCATCAGTCAGGATGTGGCCCAGAAGTTAATTGACAGCATGCCAGGGTTGATTGCAGAGGTCTTGAAAAAGAAAGGGTCAACACTGCAAATATTGACTCTTTGCATCAACTTCATGTAATTGTTAATACAAGCCTTTGAAATGCTTGTAATTACACTTCAGTATTCTATAGTAACATCTGACGAAATTATCTAAAGACAGTGAAGCAGCAAACTTTGTGGAAATTAATATTCGTGTCATTCTCAATACTTTCTGCCACGACTGTACACCACAGCCCCAGTCAAAACACTGAGCTCTCTCCCTCTCTTTCTTTCCCTCCCTCCCTTCCTCTCTCCCTCCCTCCTTCCACAGCCCCAGTCAAAACACTTCGCTCCCTCCCCTCTCTCTCCCTCTCCCTCTCTCTCCATCTCTCTCCCCTCCATCCATCTCTCTCCATCCATCTCTCTCCCTCCATCCATCTCTCTCTCTCCCCTCATCTCTCCCTCCATCCTCCATCTCTCCCCTCCATCTCTCTCCCTCCATCCATCTCTCTCTCCATCTCTCCATCTCTCTCCCTCCATCTCTCCCATCTCCATCTCTCCCTCCCTCCCTCCATCTCTCTCTCTCTCTCTCCCTCCATCTCTCTCCCCCTCCATGTCTCTCCCCCTCCATGTCTCTCCCCCTCCATCTCTCCCTCCCAGGGCTGAGTCCCAAATGCCACCATATTGTCTATATATACACTACATGAAAGTATTGCACTATGTAGGTAATAGGGTGCCATTTGGGACGTCACCCGGGACAACAAAAAACTAAACATGGTGGACTCAATAACCTTGGAGTGGCTTATGATGGGGATGGGAGGAAGAATGTTAGTCAGGGGGTTGGGAGGAGGAATGTTAGCCAGGGGGTTGAGAGGAAGAATGTTAGCCAGGGGTTGAGAGGAAGAATGTTAGTCAGGGGTTGAGGAGGAAGAATGTTAGCCAGGGGTTGAGAGGAAGAATGTTAGTCAGGGGTTGAGAGGAAGAATGTTAGTCAGGGGTTGGGAGGAAAGAATGTTAGTCAGGGGTTGGGAGGAAGAATGTTAGCCAGGGGGTTGGGAGGAGGAATGTTAGTCAGGGGTTGGGAGGAAGAATGTTAGTCAGGGGTTGGGAGGAGGAATGTTAGTCAGGGGTTGGGAGGAAGAATGTTAGTCAGGGGTTGGGAGGAGGAATGTTAGCCAGGGGGTTGGGAGGAGAATGTTAGTCAGGGGTTGGGAGGAGGAATGTTAGTCAGGGGTTGGGAGGAAGAATGTTAGTCAGGGGTTGGGAGGAGGAATGTTAGTCAGGGGGTTGGGAGGAAGAATGTTAGTCAGGGGGTTGGGAGGAATGTTAGCCAGGGGTTGGGAGGAGGAATGTTAGTCAGGGGTTGGGAGGAAGAATGTTAGTCAGGGGTTGGGAGGAGGAATGTTAGTGGGAGGGGGCCAGGGGTTGGGAGGAAGAATGTTAGCCAGGGGTTGGGAGGAGGAATGTTAGTTGAGGAGGAATGTTGGGAGGAGGAATGTTAGTGGGGGAATGTTAGCCAGGGGTTGGGAGGAGGAATGTTAGCCAGGGGAATGTTGGGAGGAGGAATGTTAGTCAGGGGTTGGGAGGAAGAATGTTAGTCAGGGGTTGGGAGGAAGAATGTTAGTCAGGGGTTGGGAGGAAGAATGTTAGTCAGGGGTTGGGAGGAGGAATGTTAGTCAGGGGTTGGGAGGAAGAATGTTAGTCAGGGGTTGGGAGGAGGAATGTTAGTCAGGGGTTGGGAGGAGGAATGTTAGCCAGGGGTTGGGAGGAAGAATGTTAGCCAGGGGGTTGGGAGGAGGAATGTTAGCCAGGGGTTGGGAGGAGGAATGCTAGGGGGAGAGGAAGAATGTTGGGAGGAGGAATGTTAGCCAGGGGGAGGAAGAATTGGGAGGAGGAATGTTAGTCAGGGGTTGGGAGGAAGAATGTTAGTCAGGGGTTGGGAGGAGGAATGTTAGCCAGGGGTTGGGAGGAATGTTAGTCAGGGGTTGGGAGGAAGAATGTTAGTCAGGGGGTTGGGAGGAGGAATGTTAGCCAGGGGTTGGGAGGAGGAATGCTAGGGGGGGGAGGAGGAATGTTGGGAGGAGGAATGTTAGTCAGGGGTTGGGAGGAGGAATGTTAGTGAGGGAGGAAGAATATTAGTCAGGGCTTGGGAGGAGGAATGTTAGCCAGGGGTTGGGAGGAGGAATGTTAGCCAGGGGGTTGGGAGGAGGAATGTTAGCCAGGGGAATGTTGGGAGGAGGAAATGTTAGTCAGGGGTTGGGAGGAGGAATGTTAGTCAGGGGGTTGGGAGGAGGAATGTTAGCCAGGGGTTGGGAGGAGGAATGTTAGTGAGGGGTTGGGAGGAGGGAATGTTAGTGAGGGGTTGGGAGGAGGAATGTTAGCCAGGGGGGAGGAAGAATGGGAGGAAGAATGTTAGTGAGGGGTTGGGAGGAGGAATGTTAGTGAGGGGTTGGGAGGAGGAATGTTTGCCAGGGGTTGGGAGGAGGAATGTTAGTGAGGGTTGGGGAGGAAGAATGTTAGTCAGGGGTTGGGAGGAGGAATGTTAGTGAGGGGTTGGGAGGAGGAATGTTAGTCAGGGGGTTGGGAGGAGGAATGTTAGTCAGGGGTTGGGAAGGAAGAATGTTAGCCAGGGGTTGGGAGGAAGAATGTTAGTCCAGGGGTTGGGAGGAGGAATGTTAGCCAGGGGGTTGGGAGGAGGAATGTTAGCCAGGGGTTGGGAGGAGGAATGTTAGTCAGGGGTTGGGAGGAAGAATGTTAGCCAGGGGTTGGGAGGAGGAATGTTAGTGAGGGGTTGGGAGGAGGAATGTTAGCCAGGGGGTTGGGAGGAGGAATGTTAGTGAGGGGGGTTGGGAGGAGGAATGTTAGTGGTTGGGGGTTGGGAGGAGGAATGTTAGTGAGGGGTTGGGAGGAGGAATGTTAGCCAGGGGTTGGGAGGAGGAATGTTAGTGAGGGGTTGGGAGGAGGAATGTTTGAGGGGGTTGGGAGGAGGAATGTTTGAGGGGGTTGGGAGGAGGAATGTTAGTCAGGGGTTGGGAGGAGGAATGTTAGTGAGGGGAATGTTGGGAGGAGGAATGTTAGTCAGGGGTTGGGAGGAGGAATGTTAGTCAGGGGTTGGGAGGAGGAATGTTAGCCAGGGGTGGAGAGGAGGAATGTTAGCCAGGGGTTGGGAGGAGGAAATGTTAGCCAGGGGGATGGGAGGAAGAATGTTAGTGAGGGGGTTGGGAGGAAATGTTAGTGAGGGGGTTGGGAGGAGGAATGTTAGTCAGGGGTTGGGAGGAGGAATGTTAGCCACGGGGTTGGGAGGAGGAATGTTAGTCAGGGGGGTTGGGAGGAAGAATGTTAGCCAGGGGTTGGGAGGAGGAATGTTAGTGAGGGGGTTGGGAGGAGGAATGTTAGTCAGGGGTTGGGAGGAGGAATGTTAGTCAGGGGGTTGGGAGGAGGAAATGTTAGTGAGGGGTTGGGAGGAGGAATGTTAGCCAGGGGGTTGTGAGGAAGAATGTTAGTGAGGGGTTGGGAAGAGGAATGTTAGTCAGGGGTTGGGAGGAGGAATGTTAGTGAGGGGTTGGGAGGAGGAATGTTAGCCAGGGGGGGTTAGTCAGGGGTGGGAGGAAGAATGTTAGCCAGGGGTTGGGAGGAAGAATGTTAGCCAGGGGTTGGGAGGAGGAATGTTAGCCAGGGGTTGGGAGGAGGAATGTTAGTCAGGGGTTGGGATGAGGAATGTTAGTGAGGGGTTGGGAGGAGGAATGTTTGAGGGGTTGGGAACAGGAATGTTAGTCAGGGGTTGGGAGGAGGAATGTTAGTCAGGGGTTGGGAGGAGGAATGTTTGAGGGGGTTGGGAGGAGGAATGTTTGAGGGGTTGGGAGGAAATGTTAGTCAGGGGTTGGGAGGAGGAATGTTAGTCAGGGGGTTGGGAGGAGGAATGTTAGTCAGGGGTTGGGAGGAGGAATGTTAGCCAGGGGTTGGGAGGAGGAATGTTAGTGAGGGGTTGGGAGGAGGAATGTTAGTCAGGGGTTGGGAGGAGGAATGTTAGCCAGGGGGTTGAGAGGAGGAATGTTAGCCAGGGGTTGAGAGGAGGAATGTTTGAGGGGGCCAGGAGGAATGTTAGCCAGGGGGTTGAGAGGAGGAATGTTTGAGGGGTTGGGAGGAGGAATGTTAGCCAGGGGTTGGGAGGAGGAATGTTTGAGGGGTTGGAAGAGGAATGTTAGTGAGGGAGTTGGGAGAAGGAATGTTAGTCAGGGGTTGAGTATTCTAGGGTTTTGACAAAGTTAAAGGGTCACCATAGGAAATATCCCCTCAATCCAAACTGAATAGGAAAGATAGGCTTATGTATTATATCCAAGTTAATTTAGAGTTTACCCAAGAGAACTGTACCCCACCTCCACAACTCACCAAAATGGAAGGTTTAACTAACTGTAAATTGCTGTTCGACAAGGAGTCATGAGGCAGTAATTTGTAGTGAGAGGGGGTGAATAGGGATGGAGGACGGAGGTGAGGGGGATAGGGGGGCAGACAAGCAGAAAGAATGCAGGGAACAACCAAGTCCTTGTTTCTGAAAGAGCTCCCAAGTCACTCTGTGTCTTAGAGTTGGGGGGGCCTTGTGTAACTCCCACAAGGTTACACACACACATATACAGACACACACACGAAGACAAATACAGATACACACACCAGGGTTTCTGTTAGCTGGCAATTGACTGCTTTTGTCCTTTTTTGTTGCCGATAAATAAAACTGTTGCCGGGCAGAAATGACAAGGAGAAAAAATAATCCCATAGTTTTTTATTAATCTGACGGAAATACATTTGACCGTCATGCTTATCGGTCTATAGGTAATTTGCATAATTTAGCGGAATTAAATTGGCCTGTGTGTATTTTCATTGGTCATCGCGTATCTTATTTATCCAACACAACTATCACACGCGCACAGCATTCAGAGACTATTTTGAGAGGGATTTCTCCTGCATCTCCTCGGCTGGCTGCTGCCGGAGTAAAACATGCTGTTAGTAAACCCATTCATTGCGCCAAAATGCTAAATGCAATCACGTGTTAAACACAGTTTTGGTGCACGATTAAAAAGAGCTATTTTTATTTCTCAACTGGTAGTTGAAGCGCGCCTCCCATTCACCATTCAGGTGCAGGTGACAGGCTAAGAGCGCTTCCTTCACCCCCTTTACAATGTGAGCCGGAGGCAGCGTGCACTCTGAAAATACTTCATTGTTTGAAACCTGAATGTTTTATTTCATATTATGAAGCATGTGTTACCTTGCTTCATAAGGAGCCTGTAGCCAAAATCTGACCGTGGAAACGTGGAGGCAAATATTTTATAAAGAGTTACTAGCGCGGCGCGTGAGTTTCAAGTTTGGCGACGCTTCAAATGTATCTTATCATTTCTACAAATTCCGCGTGTCGGTTCTGATTTTCATATGCGCATTTTTGTGTTTAATGTCAATAATAACCCTCTCGTTTCTCAAAATCATTGTCACGTGGTTAATCATAAAAATGCTACAAATCTTAAAAGTTCAAATCACCAGAATCTGTTACATGGACACATTGATACACTGTGATACAGCCTCTGTTACATGGACACATTGATACACTGTGATCCAGCCTCTGTTACAATGACTGCCTAGGAACTGTGGGTTAACTGCCTTGTTCAGGGGCAGAAGACAGATTTTCACCTTGTCAGCTCAGGGGATCCAATCTTGCAACCGCACAGTTAACTAGTCCAAGGCTCTAACCATTGTACTCCACGAGTAGCCTGCCTGTTACACAAATGCAGTAGAAGCCAAGGTAAATTGCTAGCTAGCATTAACCTTATCTTATAAAAAAACAATCAATCATAATCACTAGTTATAACTACTAATCCAGGTTAGCAGGCAATATTAACCAGGTGAAATTGTGTCATTTCTCTTGTGTTCATTGCACGCAGAGTCAGGGTATATGCAACAGTTTGGGCCGCCTGGCTCATTGCGAACTAATTTTCCACAATTTTACGTAAGTATGACATACATTGAAGGGTGTGCAATGTAACAAGAATAGTTAGACTTAGGGAAGCCACCCGTTAGATAAAATACCGAAGGGTTCCGTATTTCACTGAAATAATAAACGTTTTGTTTTCGAAATTATAGTTTCCGGATTCTATCATATGAATGACCAAAGGCTCGTATTTCTGTGTGTTATTATGTTATAATTAAGTCTGATTTGATAGAGCAGTCTGACTGAGCAGCAGCAGGCCCGTAATCATTTCGTGCGTTTTGCCAGCAGCTCTTCGCAAGCACAGCGCTGTTTATGACTTCAAGCCTATCAGCCTAATGGCTGGTGTAACCAATGTGAAATGGCGAGCTAGTTAGCTGGGTGTGCGCTAATACTGTTTCAAACGTCACTCGCTTTTAGATTTGGACTAGTTATTCCCCTTGCGCTGCAAGGGCCGCGGCTTTTGTGGAGCGATGGGTAACGATGCTTCGAGTGTGGCTGTTGTCGATGTGTTCCTGGTTCGAACCCAGGTAGGGGCGAGAGAGGACGGAAGCTATACTGTTACACTAGCAATACTAAAGTGCCTATAAGAACATCCAATAGTCAAAGGTATATGAAATACAAATGGTATAGAGAGAAATCGTCCTATAAATATATATATTAACTACAACCTAAAACCTCTTACCTTGGAATATCTCATTTTTTATTTTATTTTACCTTTAACCAGGCAAGTCAGTTAAGAACACATTCTTATTTTCAATGACGGCCTAGGAACAGTGGGTTAACTGCCTTGTTCAGGGGCAGAACGACAGATTTGTACCTTGTCAGCTCGGGGGTTTGAACTTGCAACCTTCCGGTTACTAGTCCAACGCTCTAACCACTAGGCTACCCTGCCGCCTCATGTTAAAAGGAACCACCAACTTTCATATGTTCTCATGTTCTGAGCAAGGAACTTAAACGTTAGCTTTCTTACATGGCACATATTACTTTCTTCTCCACACTTTTTTTGTGCATTATTTAAACCAAATGTTTCATTATTTATTTGAGGCTAAATTGATTTTATTGATGTTTTATATTAAGTTAAAATAAGTGTTTATTCAGTATTGTTGTAATTGTCATTATTACAAATAAATTAAATATTTTTTTAATCGGGCGATTAATCGGTATCAGCTTTTTTGGTCCTCCAATAATCGGTATCGGCGTTGAAAAATCATAATTGGTCGACCTCTATCTGAAACCCTCCACAGCTATTTTAATTAAAAGAAGCTCATGATCCTCCATTCCTCTGTGGCCCATTAGAGCTTCCTGGTCGTTTTGAAGGTGCTCTGTTTAGAATGTTGTTTTCCCACCAATTGCATTTTGGCAAATGTTTGAAAACTACGTTTGATTGGCTGCTTCATTACATGAGTTGAATGCTCTGTTCAGATGAATTACCGTCATCTAAATGTGATTGGCTGTTGCACTGTGAGTGAACGGCCTCATGGCTTATGCACCCAATGAGAGTGACCCAATGAGAGTGACCCAATGAGAGTGGCCCGATGAGAGAATGAGAGGGCCCAATGAGAGTGGCCCAATGAGAGTGGCCCAATGAGAGTGGCCCAATGAGAATGAGAGTGGCCCAATGAGAGTGGCCCAATGAGAGTGGCCCAATGAGAGTGACCCAATGAGAGTGACCCAATGAGAGTGACCCAATGAGAGTGACCCAATACATATATTATATATATGGGTGTGTATATATATATATATATATATATAATATAATATATAATGGCCGTTAAATTAAAATCTTCCCATTTTCCTAACAGAAACCCTGACACACACTAGAGAACAAATTCACTTTATGACTGAAACCTGTAATCATCCCCAAATCTCCTCTCTTTAACCCCCCCACCCCCACCCACATCCCCCCTGTAACTCACTCATCCAGTTGGTCCTCTGGTGGTGGGTTGGTGTCAGCATACAGGTACTTGTTCATATCCACCGGCCTGACCCCTTCCTCCCCTGGGTTTGGGAGCCTCCGGCTGGGGCCCCTGGGGGTCGGGGTCTGGGACTAGGTCTGGGTCCTGGTCGGGCTCGTCAAACGGGTTGTACTCTGTGTGCGAGTGTGTGTTGACTTCGTCCTCGTCGAAGGGGTTGGAGGGTTCCTGGACATAGTAGGCCTCTGGGTCCGGTCGGAGGGTGAGGGAGGGGGCAGGGAGGGGGTCCTGTGACAGAGAGAAAGGGCAAGAGAGAGATGGGTCAATATTATCTTAGCTGTCTGTCTGTCTGTCAGTATTCTGCTTTACTGACAGAATACATAAACGCACAGGATTCACAATGCTACGTGACATTTCTTGACATCTCGACAGCAACAAAAGGGTAACATTTAGTTTGCCAGGCACTTTATAAACAACCTCAGAACAATAAAATAAATCTTTCAACAACTATGTCAATAAACTTGGATTGAAAACACAATATAAAATATAAATATAATATAGGATAATAAATCAGTCTTTGATGTCGACCCCATAATAATGTACACCTACATTATGTGGACACCCCTGTCCCAATGCATAGTGCCAACTGTAAAGTTTGGTGGATGAGGTATAATGTACACCGACATTATGTGGACACCCCTGTCCCAATGCATAGTGCCAACTGTAAAGTTTGGTAGATGAGGTATAATGTACACCGACATTATGTGGACACCCCTGTCCCAATGCATAGTGCCAACTGTAAAGTTTGGTGGATGAGGTATAATGTACACCGACATTATGTATGTCCCAATGCATAGTGCCAACTGTAAAGTTTGGTGGATGAGGTATAATGTACACATTATGTGGACATCCCTGTCCCAATGCATAGTGCCAACTGTAAAGTTTGGTGGAGGAGGAATAATGGTCTGGGACTGTTTTCATGGTCCGGACCCTTTTGTTCCAGAGAAGGGAAATCTTAACCTCACAGCATACAATGACATTCTAGACCATTCTGTGCTTCCAACTTTGTGGCAACAGTTTGGGGAAGGACGTTCCCTGTTTCAACATGACAATGCCCCTGTGCACAAAGTGAGGTCCATGCAGAAATGGTTTGTCGAGATGGGTGTGGAAAAACTTGACTGGCCTGCACAGAGCCCTGACCTCAACCCCATCAAACACCTTTAGGGATGAATTGGAACGCTGACTGCGAGCCAGACCTAATCGCCCAACATCACTAATGCTCGTGGCTGATTGGAAGTAAGTCCCTGCAGCAATGTTCCAACATCTAGTGGAAAGCCTTCCCAGAAGAGTGGAGGCTGTTATAGCAGCAAAGGGGGCACAACTACATATTATGATTTTGGAATGAGATGTTCAACGAGCAGGTGTCCACATGCTTTTGGCCATGCAGTGTAAATCAAACTGCTAAAACCCCTAGTCCCTTATAGACAGGTAGACATACAGTACAGAGAGAGACAGAACAGGTAGATAGAGGTCAAAGGTCAAGCCTACCATCATCATCATCATCACCGAACGGGTTGAAGTGATTGGTGTGTTCCAGATGGGAGGGGTCATCAACATCATCAGCCGGATCTTCGAAGGGATTGGAGCAGAGGGCAGGGGGCGTGTCCTGATCCTCCTCCAGGAAGTTCAGCTTACTGATCAGCTCTGTCGCCATGGGAACCAAAAAAATGCAGGAACGAAAGAACAAATTTAACAAAACAAAAACAAACAGACAAAAAGTAAGGAAAACAGTTCAAACTAGCGGAAGAAAACGAGATGAAACATCCTCACAACCAAAAACCCCGATGAAAGAGTCAAAATGAAGACAAACATACAGAAATGAAAGGGGACAAAAAAAATCTGCACTTTGGAGTGAACCACTCGAGTTCATTTGGTTTCAGAAGTATTCCTTCCTTCTGGTAAAAGGTGACTGGTTAATGCCTGTCCATCTCTGTCCAGCTTCACTACAGTTGGAGTCCAGTGGGGGAATTCAGCAGAGATTGATGGAACCGGGTTGCCATGAGAGCCACTAGTGCAGGCTGGGAGGTGCTACAGAGTTCAAGAGATTCATCTTCTTCCTCATCAAGACAACAAAGACTGTCTAGGTTGTGTGTGTCTGTGTCTCAACAGTGTGTGAGAAACAAAATGCTAACTGTGTGTACTTCTGAATGTGGTATGTGAGCGTGAGAAAGTCTATTGAGTGAGATGAGATGATGAGCGAGTGTGGTGTGTGTGTGTGTGTGTGTGTGTGTGTGTGAGGTGTGTGTGTGGAGAGTGTGTGTGAATACGTAGTGAAGTGGTAGTAGCTGATAAGGTGTGGTATTTCTCCTGCTGCATTCTGGGCCATATAGGCCATCATTGTCACAAGTAGCAGCAGCATTGTGTGTGTGTTGTTTTCTCTATGGTGACAAAGCAACACCATAAACGAGGAATATGACTGATCATTGGTTCACTACAAATTGCAGACAAAAGGGGGAGGTTCAGGGTTCGGGGGCTTGGACACCAAGAGGGCAAACTGAAAAAGGAATGAAAACCAGCCAATGAAAACCAACCAATGAAAACCAGCCAATGAAAACCAGCCAATGAAAACCAACCAATGTACTAAACGAAATCTGAAGTGCAACACGAGAACACCAGGCAACACAACTACATCACCAATGGTACAGAGAGGGGGAGAGAGAGAGAGCTAGGGCAGTAGAGAGAGAGAGCTAGGGCAGTAGAGAGAACTAGGGCAGTAGAGAGAGAGAGAGCTAGGGCAGTAGAGAGAACGAGGGGCAGTAGAGAACTAGGGCAGTAGAGAGAGAGCTAGGGCAGTAGAGAGAGCTAGGGCAGTAGAGAGAGAGAGAGCTAGGGCAGTAGAGAGAGAGCTAGGGCAGTAGGGAGAGAAGCTAGGGCAGTAGAGAGACTAGGGCAGTAGAAAGAGAGAGCTAGGGCAGTAGAAAGAGAGAGAGCTAGGGCCGTAGAGATAGAGAGCTAGGGCAGTAGAGCAGAGAGAGAGAGCTAGGGCAGTAGAGAGAGAGCTAGGGCAGTAGAGAGAGAGCTAGGGCAGTAGAGAGAGAGCTAGGGCAGTAGAGAGAGAGAGCTAGGGCAGTAGAGAGAGAGAGCTAGGGCAGAGACAGAGCTAGGGCAGTGGAGAGAGCTAGGGCAGAGAGAGAGAGCTACAGCAGTAGAGCTAGGGCAGTAGAGAGAGAGCTAGGGCAGTAGAGAGAGAGAGCTAGGGCAGTAGAGAGAGAGAGAGCTAGGGCAGTAGAGAGAGATAGAGCTAGGGCAGTAGAGAGAGAGCTAGGGCAGTAGAGAGAGAGAGCTAGGGCAGTGGAGAGAGAGCTAGGGCCGTAGAGAGAGAGAGCTACAGCAGTAGAGAGAGAGAGCTAGGGCAGTAGAGAGAGAGCTAGGGCAGTAGAGAGAGAGAGAGCTAGGGCAGGAGAGAGAGAGAGCTAGGGCAGTAGAGGGAGAGAGAGCTAGGGCAGTAGAGAGAGATAGAGCTAGGGCAGTAGAGAGAGAGCTAGGGCAGTAGAGAGAACTAGGGCAGTAGAGAGAGAGCTAGGGCAGTAGAGAGAGATAGAGCTAGGGCAGTAGAGAGAGAGCTAGGGCAGTAGAGCTAGGGCAGTAGAAGAGAGAGAGAGCTAGGGCAGTAGAGAGAGAGAGAGCTAGGGCAGTAGAGATAGAGCTAGGGCAGTAGAGAGAGCTAGGGCAGTAGAGAGAGAGAGCTAGGGCAGTAGAGAGAGAGCTAGGGCAGTAGAGAGAGAGAGCTAGGGCAGTAGAGAGAGAGAGAGCTAGGGCAGTAGAGAGAGAGAGAGCTAGGGCAGTAGAGAGAGAGAGAGAGCTAGGGCAGTAGAGAGAGAGAGCTAGGGCAGTAGAGAGAGAGAGCTAGGGCAGTAGAGAGAGAGAGCTAGGGCAGAGAGCTAGGGCAGTAGAGAGAGAGAGAGCTAGGGCAGGCAGTAGGGCAGTAGAGAGAGAGAGCTAGGGCAGTAGTAGAGAAGAGAGCTAGGGCAGTAGAGAGAGAGAGCTAGGGCAGTAGAGAGAGAGAGAGAGCTAGGCAGTAGGAGAGAGAGAGAGAGAGAGCTAGGAGAGAGAGAGCTAGGGCAGTAGAGAGAGAGAGCTAGGGCAGTAGAGAGAGAGAGAGCTAGGGCAGTAGAGAGAGACAGCTAGGGCAGTAGGCAGCTAGGGCAGAGAGAGAGCTAGGGCAGTAGAGAGAGAGAGCTAGGGCAGTAGAGAGAGAGAGAGCTAGGGCAGTAGACAGAGACAGCTAGGGCAGTAGAGAGAGAGAGCTAGGGCAGTAGAGAGAGAGAGAGCTAGGGCAGTAGAGAGAGAGAGCTAGGGCAGTAGAGAGAGAGAGAGCTAGGGCAGTAGAGAGAGAGAGCTAGGGCCGTAGAGAGAGAGAGCTAGGGCAGTAGAGAGAGAGAGGGCAGTAGCAGTAGAGAGAGAGAGCTAGGGCAGTAGAGAGAGAGAGCTAGGGCAGAGAGAGAGGGAGAGAGAGAGCTAGGGCAGCAGAGGGAGAGAGCTAGGGCAGTAGAGGGAGAGCTAGGGCAGTAGAGGGAGAGAGCTAGGGCAGTAGAGGGAGAGAGCTAGGGCAGGAGAGGGAGAGAGAGAGCTAGGGCAGTAGAGAGAGAGAGGAGAGCTAGGGCAGGAAAGAGAGAGAGAGCTAGGGCAGTAGAGAGAGAGAGAGCTAGGGCAGTAGAGAGAGAGAGGGCAGTAGAAAGAGAGCTAGGGCAGGAGAGAGCCTGGGCAGTAGAGAGAGAGCTAGGGCAGTAGAGAGAGAGAGCTAGGGCAGTAGAGAGAGAGAGCTAGGGCAGGAGAGAGCTAGGGCAGTAGAGAGAGAGAGCTAGGGCAGTAGAGAGAGAGAGCTAGGGCAGCAGAGAGAGAGCTAGGGCAGGAGAGAGAGAGAGCTAGGGCAGGAGAGAGAGCTAGGGCAGCAGAGAGAGAGAGCTAGGGCAGGAGAGAGAGAGCTAGGGCAGTAGAGGAGAGAGGCTAGGGCAGTAGAGCTAGGGCAGTAGAGAGAGAGAGCTAGGGCAGTAGAGGAGAGAGAGCTAGGGCAGGAGAGGGAGAGAGAGCTAGGGCAGTAGAGACAGAGAGCTAGGGCAGGAGAGGGAGAGAGAGAGCTAGGGCAGTAGAGGGAGAGAGAGCTAAGGCAGGAGAGGGAGAGAGAGCTAGGGCAGTAGAGAGAGAGAGCTAGGGCAGTAGGGAGAGAGCTAGGGCAGGAGAGGGAGAGAGCTAGGGCAGTAGAGAGAGAGAGAGCTAGGGCAGGAGAGAGAGAGAGAGCTAGGGCAGGAGAGGGAGAGAGAGCTAGGGCAGTAGAGAGAGAGAGAGAGCTAGGGCAGTAGAGAGAGCTAGGGCAGTAGAGGGCAGAGAGCTAGGGCAGGAGAGGGAGAGAGAGAGCTAGGGCAGGAGAGGGAGAGAGCTAGGACAGTAGAGAGAGCTAGGGCAGGAGAGGGAGAGAGCTAGGGCAGTAGAGGAGAGAGAGAGCTAGGGCAGAGAGAGAGCTAGGGCAGGAGAGAGAGAGAGAGCTAGGGCAGGAGAGGGAGAGAGAGCTAGGGCAGTAGAGGGAGAGAGAGCTAGGCAGGAGAGGGAGAGAGAGCTAGGGCAGGGGCAGAGAGAGAGAGAGCTAGGGCAGGAGAGGGAGAGAGAGAGCTAGGGCAGTAGAGGAGAGAGAGCTAGGGCAGGAGAGAGAGGGCAGTAGAGAGAGAGAGCTAGGGCAGGAGAGGGAGAGAGAGCTAGGGCAGCAGAGAGAGAGAGCTAGGGCAGTAGAGAGGGAGAGAGAGCTAGGGCAGTAGAGAGAGAGAGCTAGGGCAGGAGAGAGAGAGCTAGGGCAGGAGAGAGAGAGAGAGCTAGGGCAGTAGAGAGAGAGAGCTAGGGCAGGAGAGGGAGAGAGAGCTAGGGCAGTAGAGAGAGAGAGCTAGAGCAGTAGAGAGAGAGCTAGGGCAGGAGAGGGAGAGCTAGGGCAGTAGAGAGAGAGAGAGCTAGCTAGGGCAGTAGAGAGAGAGAGCTAGGGCAGGAGAGGAGAGAGCTAGGGCAGTAGAGGGAGAGAGCTAGGGCAGGAGAGAGAGAGAGAGCTAGGGCAGTAGAGGGAGAGAGAGCTAGGGCAGTAGAGGGAGAGAGAGCTAGGGCAGGAGGGCAGCAGAGAGAGAGCTAGGGCAGGAGAGGGAGAGAGAGCTAGCTAGGGCAGGAGTGAGAGCTAGGGCAGGAGGAGAGGGCAGTAGAGAGAGAGCTAGGGCAGTAGAGAGAGAGAGCTAGGGCAGTAGAGGAGAGAGAGCTAGGGCAGTAGAGGGAGAGAGAGCTAGGGCAGGAGAGAGAGAGAGAGCTAGGGCAGTAGAGGGAGAGAGAGCTAGGGCAGTAGAGGGAGAGAGAGCTAGGGCAGGAGAGAGGAGCTAGGGAGGAGAGAGAGCTAGGGCAGGAGAGGGAGAGAGAGAGCTAGGACAGTAGAGAGCTAGGGCAGGAGAGAGAGAGAGCTAGGGCAGGAGAGGGAGAGAGCTAGGGCAGTAGAGAGAGAGCTAGGGCAGGAGAGGAGAGAGAGAGCTAGGGCAGGAGAGGGAGAGAGAGCTAGGGCAGTAGAGAGAGAGAGCTAGGGCAGGAGAGGGAGAGAGAGAGCTAGGGCAGGAGAGGGAGAGAGAGCTAGGGCAGGAGAGGGAGAGAGAGAGAGTAGAGCTAGGGCAGGAGCTAGGGAGAGAGAGAGCTAGGGCAGGAGAGGGAGAGCTAGGGCAGTAGAGGAGAGAGCTAGGGCAGGAGAGGGAGAGAGAGCTAGGGCAGCAGAGAGAGGAGAGGGAGAGAGAGAGCTAGGGCAGGAGAGGGAGAGAGAGCTAGGGCAGGAGAGAGAGAGAGCTAGGGCAGGAGAGGGAGAGAGAGCTAGGGCTAGAGAGGCTAGGGCAGAGAGGAGAGAGAGCTAGGGCAGGAGAGGGAGAGAGAGAGCTAGGGCAGTAGAGGGAGAGAGAGCTAGGGCAGGAGGGAGAGCTAGGGCAGAGAGAGAGAGAGCTAGGGCAGTAGAGGGAGAGAGAGAGAGTGCTAGGGCAGTAGAGAGAGCTAGGGCAGGAGAGGGAGAGAGAGAGCTAGGGCAGTAGAGGGAGAGAGCTAGGGCAGGAGAGGGAGAGAGAGAGCTAGGGCAGGAGAGGGAGAGAGAGAGCTAGGGCAGGAGAGGGAGAGAGAGCTAGGGCAGTAGAGAGAGAGAGCTAGGGCAGGAGAGAGAGAGAGCTAGAGAGAGAGAGAGAGCTAGGGCAGGAGAGGGAGAGAGAGAGCTAGGGCAGGAGAGGAGAGAGAGAGCTAGGGCAGGAGAGGGAGAGAGAGCTAGGGCAGGAGAGGGAGAGAGAGCTAGGGCAGTAGAGAGAGAGAGCTAGGGCAGGAGAGGGAGAGAGAGAGCTAGGGCAGCAGAGAGAGAGAGAGAGCTAGG
The DNA here is from genome assembly GCF_018296145.1 of Oncorhynchus tshawytscha. Classification (NCBI taxonomy): domain Eukaryota; kingdom Metazoa; phylum Chordata; class Actinopteri; order Salmoniformes; family Salmonidae; genus Oncorhynchus; species Oncorhynchus tshawytscha. The sequence continues at coordinate 83,135 of NW_024609094.1, read as the reverse complement.
GCAGTAGAGGGAGAGAGAGCTAGGGCAGGAGAGGGAGAGAGCTAGGGCAGTAGAGGGAGAGAGCTAGGGCAGGAGAGGGAGAGAGAGCTAGGGCAGGAGAGGGAGGAGAGAGCTAGGGCAGGAGAGGGAGAGAGAGCTAGGGCAGGAGAGAGAGAGAGCTAGGGCAGTAGAGAGAGAGAGCTAGGGCAGGAGAGAGAGAGCTAGGGCAGTAGAGAGAGAGAGCTAGGGCAGTAGAGAGGGAGGGCTAGAGAGCTAGGGCAGGAGAGAGAGAGAGCTAGGGCAGGAGAGAGAGAGAGGAGAGAGAGAGCTAGGGCAGGAGAGGGAGCTAGGGCAGTAGAGAGAGAGAGAGAGCTAGGGCAGGAGAGGAGAGAGAGCTAGGAGAGAGAGCTAGGGCAGGGAGAGAGAGAGCTAGGGCAGTAGAGAGAGAGCTAGGGCAGGAGAGAGAGAGCTAGGGCAGGAGAGAGAGAGCTAGGGCAGTAGAGAGAGAGAGGGCAGTAGAGAGAGAGCTAGGGCAGCAGAGAGAGCTAGGGCAGGAGAGAGAGAGCTAGGGCAGGAGAGAGAGAGCTAGGGCAGTAGAGAGAGAGCTAGGGCAGGAGAGAGAGAGCTAGGGCAGGGCAGAGAGAGAGAGAGAGAGCTAGGGCAGTAGAGGAGAGAGGGCAGGAGAGAGAGCTAGGGCAGGAGAGGGAGAGAGCTAGGGCAGGAGAGAGAGAGAGCTAGGGCAGGAGAGGGAGAGAGCTAGGGCAGTAGAGAGAGAGCTAGGGCAGTAGAGAGAGAGAGCTAGGGCAGTAGAGAGAGAGCTAGGGCAGTAGAGAGAGAGAGCTAGGGCAGTAGAGAGAGAGCTAGGGCAGTAGAGAGAGAGCTAGGGCAGTAGAGAGAGAGAGCTAGGGCAGGAGAGGGAGAGAGAGCTAGGGCAGTAGAGAGAGAGAGCTAGGGCAGGAGAGGGAGAGAGAGCTAGGGCAGTAGAGAGAGAGAGAGAGCTAGGGCAGGAGAGAGAGAGAGAGCTAGGGCAGTAGAGAGAGAGAGCTAGGGCAGTAGAGAGAGAGAGCTAGGGCAGTAGAGGGAGAAACGAGAGTTAGAAAGAACAAGACAAAACGGGACAGAACAACAGAACGAGAACACAGAGTGAGAACGAGTGAGAAAGAAAAAGAGAAAAGGTTGAAAGTTGAAAACAGAAAGACCTTGGGAGGGAGACTGAGCGCTGCTTGGCCTTTTACTAGCCAGCTTTAGGAAGTAGTCCTCAGGGTCTCCGGCTAAGCAGCTGAGAGCATTGAGCTGATTTACCATCTCTGAAAACAACCAGGCCAGACAGCAGGAAGGGAGGAGAGCAGTGAGCAGAGAGAAAACATACAATACACACATATATTCAGAGGTTATATGTGTGTTAGGTAGTAGAATATCATATATGTTGAAGCCTAAGAGAGTACATATATTCAGAGGTTATATGTGTGTTAGGTAGTAGGATATCATATATGTTGAAGCCTAAGAGAGTACATATATTCAGAGGTTATATGTGTGTTAGGTAGTAGAATATCATATATGTTGAAGCCTAAGAGAGTACATATATTCAGAGGTTATATGTGTGTTAGGTAGTAGGATATCATATATGTTGAAGCCTAAGAGAGTACATATATTCAGAGGTTATATGTGTGTTAGGTAGTAGGATATCATATATGTTGAAGCCTAAGAGAGTACATATATTCACATATATTCAGAGGTTATATGTGTGTTAGGTAGTAGAATATCATATATGTTGAAGCCTATACATATATTCAGAGGTTATATGTGTGTTAGCATTTACATTAATGTGCTACTACCTAAGAGAGCACATATACAAGTAACTGTCAAAATAAAGGAAACACCAACATAGTGTCTTAACAGGGCGTTGGGCCACCAGGAGCCAGAACAGCCTCAACGTGCCTTGGCATTAGACTCTACAAGCATCTGGAACTATAGAGGAATGGCAACACCATTATTCCACGAGGCATTACATCATGTGGTGTTTTGCCAAATGGTGTTGGAAAACACCGTCTCAGGCGGCGCCCCAGAATCTCCTACAAGTGTTCAATTTGGGTTGAGATCTGGTGACTTAGACGGCCATGGCATTTAGTCAACAATGTTTTCATGCTCTTCAAACCATTCAGTGACCACTCGTGTCCTGTGGATGGGGGCGTTGTCATCCTATGGGGACATAGCCAAGATAGACAAAATAATGACCTGTTCAGCATTTTTATACCTAATGGGATGTTAATTGATTAATTAACTCAGGAACCACACCTGTGTGGAAGCAGTTTTCAATATACTTTGTATCCCTTATAGTGTTTCCATTATTTTGGCAGTTACCTGTATATGACAGAACATAGTTGTGTTAGCTTTGGTAGCAACGCTGGGGCTTAGAGACAACATATATTCAGAGTCCTGTGTGTGTGTGTGTGTGTGTGTGTGTGTGTGTGTGTGTGTGTGTGTGTGTGTGTGTGTGTGTGTGTGTTAGATAGCACATATATGTAGAAGGTTAAGAGAGCATATATATTCACAGACCCGTGTGTGTGTGTGTGTGTGTGTGTGTGTGTGTGTGTGTGTGTGTGTGTGTGCGCGTGTGTTTGATATTGAATATACCTAGCCATATGTAGAAGGTTAAGAGAGCACATATATATTCACCAAGTCATTGTTAGCACATATTGTACATGTTAAGAATAAGAGAATGCATAGACACTAATAGAACCCTGTTAACGTTGCCTTGCTGGCACAGCTAATACACACGTATACTGAACACAAATATAAAAACACAACAAGCAACAACTTCCACGGTTTCACTGAGTTAAAGGTCACATAAGGGAATCAGTCAACTGATATGAATTCAATAGGCCCTAAATCTATGGATTTCACATGACTGGGCAGGGGGGCGCAGCCAATCAGAATGAGGTTTTTCCCCACAAAAGGGATTTATTACAGGGAGAAACACTCCTCAGTTTCATCAGCTGTCCGGGTGGCTGGTCTCAGACGATCTCGCTGAGGTGAAGAAGCCGAATGTGGAGGTCCTGGGCTGGCGTGGTTACACAAGGTCTGTGGTCATAAGGCCGGTTGGACATACTGCCAAATTCTCTGAAACAACTTTGGAGGCGGCTTATGGTAGAAAAA
>NW_024609094.1:15000-75000 GCF_018296145.1 Oncorhynchus tshawytscha | reverse complement strand
GAGAAAAATACAGACAATCAGATTTGATTTGTGACAAATCTACACCAAGACAACACACAGACAGCCATTTTGAAAGGCCACAGACAGAGACAGACCATCTCACAGGGGACAGACAGACTCAGACCTACTGTAAAACAGACAGACAAGACTCAGGATGTACGAATATCAGACCTGTCTACAGACATTAAACAGGAATATCATGACCTGTCTATAGTGTTATTAAACAGAATATCATGACCTTTCAGATTTGATTAAACAGGGAATATCAAATCTAACCAGGAGAAACCACAACATACAGCCATTTTCTAATTAAACAGGGAATATCGCTGACCTTTCTATAGTGTCATTAAACAGACAACCATCTCACAGTGGATTAAAGGGAATATCATGACCTGTCTATGTAAAACCAGTGTTAAAACAGGGAATATCATGACCTGTCTATAGTGTCATTAAACAGGGAATATCATGACCTGTCTATAGTGTTATTAAACAGGGAATATCATGACCTGTCTATAGTGTTATTAAACAGGGAATATCATGACCTTTCTATAGTGTCATTAAACAGGGAATATCATGACCTTTCTATAGTGTCATTAAACAGGGAATATCATGACCTGTCTATAGTGTCATTAAACAGGGAATATCATGACCTGTCTATAGTGTCATTAAACAGGGAATATCATGACCTGTCTATAGACAGAGAGAGAAAGGGAGATCTGGACCAGAGAGAGAGACACGGACAGAGAGAGGGTGACAGAGAGACACGGACAGAGAGAGAAAGAAAGGGAGAGATGGACACGGACAGAGAGAAAGAAAGGGAGAGATGGACACGGACAGAGCGAGAAAGTGTTATTACATGGACAGAGAGAGACACGGACAGAGAGAGGGTGACAGAGAGAGAAAGAAGATGGACCAGAGAGAGAAAGTGAGAGATGGACAACGACAGAGAGAGAAAGGGAGAGATGGACCAGAGTGAGAGACACGGACAGAGAGAGAAAGTGAGAGAGAGACACGGACAGAGAGAGAAAGAAAGGGAGAGATGGACACGGACAGAGAGAGAAAGAAAGGGAGAGATGGACACGGACAGAGAGAGAAAGTGAGAGAGAGACATGGACAGAGAGAGACACGGACAGAGAGAGGGTGACAGAGAGAGAAAGTGAGAGATGGACCAGAGAGAGAAAGTGAGAGATGGACCAGAGAGAGAAAGTGAGAGATGGACAATGACAGAGAGAGGGTGACAGAGAGAGAAAGGGAGAGATGGACCAGAGTGAGAGACACAGACAGAGAGAGGATGACAGAGAGAGAAAGGGAGAGATGGACCAGAGTGAGAGACACGGACAGAGAGAGAAAGGGAGAGATGGACCAGAGTGAGAGACACAGACAGAGAGAGAAAGGGAGAGATGGACCAGAGTGAGAGACACGGACAGAGAGAGAAAGGGAGAGATGGACCAGAGTGAGAGACACGGACAGAGAGAGAAAGGGGAGATGGACCAGAGTGAGAGACACAGACAGAGAGAGAAAGGGAGAGATGGACCAGAGTGAGAGACACGGACAGAGAGAGAAAGGGGAGATGGACCAGAGTGAGAGACACGGACAGAGAGAGAAAGGGGAGATGGACCAGAGTGAGAGACACAGACAGAGAGAGAAAGGGAGAGATGGACCAGAGGGTTTCAGAGAGACACGGACAGAGAGAGAAAGGGGGATGGACCAGAGTGAGAGACACAGACAGAGAGAGAAAGGGGAGATGGACCAGAGTGAGAGACACGGACAGAGAGAGAAAGGGGGAGATGGACCAGAGTGAGAGACACAGACAGAGAGAGAAAGGGAGAGATGGACCAGAGTGAGAGACACGGACAGAGAGAGAAAGGGAGAGATGGACCAGAGTGAGAGACACGGACAGAGAGAGAAAGGGAGAGATGGACCAGAGTGAGAGACACGGACAGAGAGAGAAAGGGAGAGATGGACCAGAGTGAGAGACACGGACAGAGAGAGAAAGGGAGAGATGGACCAGAGTGAGAGAGTACTACTCTCCTGTCTGTAAGCATAGTGTCCTTCATGCAGCGGCTGCTGAGGAAACAAAATGTGCACGTGTGTGTGTGTGTGTGTGTGTGTGTGTATGAGGGGGCAAGGAGAAAACACACTCTGCCGAGGGGTTTCACATCCAGACACCACCAGATAGATAACACTCTGGGATTAACTCTCTCTCACTCCTTCCCACCACCTCCCTCTCCCCCACCACCTCCCTCTCCCCCACCACCTCTCTCCCACCCTGGCTCTCGCACTACTTCCCCTCTCCCCCACCACCACCTCTCTCCCACCTCTCTCTCTCCCCCCCACCACCTCTCTCCCACCCTGGCTCTCGCACTCTTCCCCTCTCCCCCACCACCACCTCTCTCCCACCTCTCTCTCTCCCCCCTACCACCACCTCTTCTCCCTTTCTCCTCGCCTCCCCTCTCCCTCCTTCCCTCTCCCCCACCACCTCTCTCCCCACCCTGGCTCTCTCCCTCCTTCCCTCTCCCCCACCACCACCTCTCTCTCTCCCTGGCTCTCGCACTCATTCCCACCACCTCTCCCTTTCTCCTCCCCTCCCCTCTCCCTCCTTCCCTCTCCCCCCCACCACCACCTCTCTCCCTCATCCTCTCTCTCCCTGGCTTTCTCTTTCTCCTCCTCTCTCTCTCTCTCTCTCTCTCTCTCTCTCACTCCTTCTCCCCCCCCCCGTCTATTTCTCTCTCTCCTTCAAAAATAAATACAGTGGTCTTTTCTGTGGCGGCAGGCCAGGAGACAGCAGCGGGCCAGGAGACAGAAGCAGGCCAGGAGACAGCAGCGGGCCAGGAGACAGCAGCGGGCCAGGAGACAGAAGCAGGCCAGGAGACAGAAGCAGGCCAGGAGACAGCAACAGGCCAGGAGACAGCAACAGGCCAGGAGACAGAAGCGGGCCAGGAGACAGAAGCGGGACAGGAGACAGAAGCGGCCAGGCGACAGTAGCGGGCCAGGCGACAGCAGCGGGCCAGGCGACAGCAGCGGGCCGGAAGACAGAAGCAGGCCAGACAACAGAAGCGGGCCAGGAGACAGTAGCGGGCCAGGAGACAGAAGCGGGACAGGAGACAGAAGCGGGCCAGGAGACAGAAGCGGGACAGGAGACAGAAGCGGGCCAGGAGACAGAGACAGAGCGGGACAGGAGACAGAAGCGGGACAGGAGACAGAAGCGGGCCAGGAGACAGAAGCGGGACAGGAAACAGAAGCGGGCCAGGAGACAGTAGCGGGCCAGGAGACAGAAGCGGGACAGGAGACAGAAGCGGGCCAGGAGACAGCAACGGGCCAGGAGACAGCAGCGGGCCAGGAGACAGAAGCGGGCCAGGAGACAGCAACGGGCCAGGAGACAGCAGCGGGCCAGGAGACAGACAGCGGGCCAGGAGACAGAAGCGGGACAGGAGACAGAAGCAGGCCAGGCGACAGTAGCGGGCCAGGCAGAGCAGCAGCGGGCCAGGCGACAGCAGCGGGCCGGAAGACAGAAGCAGGCCAGACAACAGAAGCGGGCCAGGCGACAGAAGCAATAGAAGCTGATTTGAACTGATGTAATGGAGTTTATTTGTGGGCAGTGACATGGTTCTCTGAAGGGTTAAGAGAGGTCACACACTGCCGCTCCCCGGTTCCTCTGCACAACAAAGGAGCTGGTGCTGTTTTAACTGGCTGTGTGACAGCAAGATCAGACAAAATAGCACTTATCAAAGGGACCGAGGAGAGAGAGAATATAGAAAGAGGGAAAGAAAGAGCATAGAAAGAGGGAGAGAAAGAGGAGAGAGAGAGAGAGAGAGAACAGAGAGAGAGAGAGAGACAGAGAGAGAAAGAGAGAGAGAGAGCACAGAGAGAGAGAGAGAGAGAGAGAGAGAGAGAGAGAATGCTGGAGAGAATATGGATCCATTGAATGAGAGATATTCTCATTCTGAAGCTGAGGGTGACTAGAGGTTGACTGGTGCTATACAGAGACTGGTAGTATGTACACTGAGACTGGTATTACACACTGAGACTGGTATTACATACTGAGATTGGTATTACACACTGAGACTGGTATTATACTGAGACTGGTATTACACTGAGACTGGTATTACACACTGAGATTGGTATTACACACTGAGACTGGTATTACACACTGAGACTGGTATTACACACTGAGACTGGTATTACACTGAGACTGGTATTACACACTGAGACTGGTATTACACACTGAGACTGGTATTACACACTGAGACTGGTATTACACACTGAGACTGGTATTATACACTGAGACTGGTATTACACTGAGACTGGTATTACACACTGAGATTGGTATTACACACTGAGACTGGTATTACACACTGAGACTGGTATTACACACTGAGACTGGTATTACACACTGAGACTGGTATTACACTGAGACTGGTATTACACACTGAGACTGGTATTACACACTGAGACTGGTATTACACACTGAGACTGGTATTACACACTGAGACTGGTATTACACACTGAGACTGGTATTATACACTGAGACTGGTATTATACACTGAGACTGGTATTATACTGAGACTGGTATTATACTGAGAACTGGTATTATACTGAGACTGGTATTATACTGAGACTGGTATTACACACTGAGACTGGTATTATACTGAGACTGGTATTACACACTGAGACTGGTATTATACACTGAGACTGGTATTATACTGAGACTGGTATTATACTGAGACTGGTATTACACACTGAGACTGGTATTACACTGAGACTGGTATTACACACTGAGACTGGTATTATACTGAGACTGGTATTATACTGAGACTGGTATTATACTGAGACTGGTATTACACACTGAGACTGGTATTACATACTGAGACTGGTATTACATACTGAGACTGGTATTACACACCGAGACTGGTATTACACACCGAGACTGGTATTATACTGAGACTGGTATTACATTGAGACTGGTATTACATACTGAGACTGGTATTACATTGAGACTGGTATTACATACTGAGACTGGTATTATACACTGAGACTGGTATTACACACTGAGACTGGTATTACACACTGAGACTGGTATTACACACTGAGACTGGTATTATACTGAGACTGGTATTACACTGAGACTGGTATTACACACTGAGACTGGTATTACACACTGAGACTGGTATTACACACTGAGACTGGTATTACACACTGAGACTGGTATTACACTGAGACTGGTATTACACACTGAGACTGGTATTACACACTGAGACTGGTATTACACACTGAGACTGGTATTACACACTGAGACTGGTATTACACACTGAGACTGGTATTATACACTGAGACTGGTATTATACTGAGACTGGTATTATACTGAGACTGGTATTATACTGAGACTGGTATTATACTGAGACTGGTATTACACACTGAGACTGGTATTATACTGAGACTGGTATTATACTGAGACTGGTATTATACTGAGACTGGTATTATACTGAGACTGGTATTACACACTGAGACTGGTATTATACACTGAGACTGGTATTATACACTGAGACTGGTATTACACTGAGACTGGTATTATACTGAGACTGGTATTACACACTGAGACTGGTATTATACTGAGACTGGTATTACACTGAGACTGGTATTACACACTGAGACTGGTATTACACACTGAGACTGGTATTACACTGAGACTGGTATTACACTGAGACTGGTATTACACTGAGACTGGTATTACACTGAGACTGGTATTACACTGAGACTGGTATTACACACTGAGACTGGTATTACACACTGAGACTGGTATTACACACTGAGACTGGTATTACACTGAGACTGAGACTGGTATTACACTGAGACTGGTATTACACTGAGACTGGTATTACACTGAGACTGGTATTATACTGAGACTGGTATTATACTGAGACTGGTATTATACTGAGACTGGTATTACATACTGAGACTGGTATTACACACTGAGACTGGTATTATACTGAGACTGGTATTACACTGAGACTGGTATTACATACTGAGACTGGTATTACATACTGAGACTGGTATTACATACTGAGACTGGTATTACATACCGAGACTGGTATTACACACTGAGACTGGTATTACACTGAGACTGGTATTATACTGAGACTGGTATTACACTGAGACTGGTATTACACTGAGACTGGTATTATACTGAGACTGGTATTATACTGAGACTGGTAGAGACTGGTATTACATACTGAGACTGGTATTACATACACGAGACTGGTATTACACACTGAGACTGGTATTACACTGAGACTGGTAGAGACTGGTATTATACTGAGACTGGTATTATACTGAGACTGGTATTATACTGAGACTGGTATTATACACTGAGACTGGTATTATACACTGAGACTGGTATTACACACTGAGACTGGTATTACACTGAGACTGGTATTATACTGAGACTGGTATTACACACTGAGACTGGTATTATACTGAGACTGGTATTACACTGAGACTGGTATTACACACTGAGACTGGTATTACACACTGAGACTGGTATTACACTGAGACTGGTATTACACTGAGACTGGTATTACACTGAGACTGGTATTACACACTGAGACTGGTATTACACACTGAGACTGGTATTATACACTGAGACTGGTATTACACACTGAGACTGGCATTACACTGAGACTGGCATTACACTGAGACTGGTATTACACTGAGACTGGTATTACACACTGAGACTGGTATTATACACTGAGACTGGTATTACACTGAGACTGGCATTACACACTGAGACTGGTATTACATACTGAGACTAGTATTACACACTGAGACTGGTATTACACACTGAGACTGGTATTATACACTGAGACTGGTATTACACTGAGACTGGTATTACACACTGAGACTGGTATTACACACTGAGACTGGTATTACACACTGAGACTGGTATTACACACTGAGACTGGTATTACACTGAGACTGGTATTACACACTGAGACTGGTATTACACACTGAGACTGGTATTATACACTGAGACTGGTATTACACACTGAGACTGGTATTACACACTGAGACGGGTATTATACTGAGACTGGTATTATACTGAGACTGGTATTATACACTGAGACTGGTATTATACTGAGACTGGTATTATACTGAGACTGGTATTATACTGAGACTGGTATTATACACTGAGACTGGTATTACACACTGAGACTGGTATTACACACTGAGACTGGTATTATACACTGAGACTGGTATTATACTGAGACTGGTATTATACTGAGACTGGTATTACACACTGAGACTGGTATTACACTGAGACTGGTATTACACACTGAGACTGGTATTATACTGAGACTGGTATTATACTGAGACTGGTATTATACTGAGACTGGTATTACACACTGAGACTGGTATTACATACTGAGACTGGTATTACACACTGAGACTGGTATTACACACTGAGACTGGTATTACACTGAGACTGGTATTACACTGAGACTGGTATTACACTGAGACTGGTATTACACACTGAGACTGGTATTACACACTGAGACTGGTATTACACACTGAGACTGGTATTACACTGAGACTGGTATTACACTGAGACTGGTATTACACTGAGACTGGTATTACACTGAGACTGGTATTACACTGAGACTGGTATTACACTGAGACTGGTATTATACTGAGACTGGTATTATACTGAGACTGGTATTATACTGAGACTGGTATTATACTGAGACTGGTATTACACACTGAGACTGGTATTACACTGAGACTGGTATTACACTGAGACTGGTATTACACACTGAGACTGGTATTACACACTGAGACTGGTATTACATACTGAGACTGGTATTATACTGAGACTGGTATTACACTGAGACTGGTATTATACTGAGACTGGTATTACACTGAGACTGGTATTATACTGAGACTGGTATTATACTGAGACTGGTATTACATACTGAGACTGGTATTACATACTGAGACTGGTATTACATACCGAGACTGGTATTACACACCGAGACTGGTATTACACACCGAGACTGGTATTACACTGAGACTGGTATTATACTGAGACTGGTATTACACTGAGACTGGTATTACACTGAGACTGGTATTATACTGAGACTGGTATTATACTGAGACTGGTATTACATACTGAGACTGGTATTACATACTGAGACTGGTATTACATACTGAGACTGGTATTACACTGAGACTGGTATTACACACTGAGACTGGTATTACACTGAGACTGGTATTACACTGAGACTGGTATTACACTGAGACTGGTATTACACTGAGACTGGTATTACACACTGAGACTGGTATTACACACTGAGACTGGTATTACACACTGAGACTGGTATTACACACTGAGACTGGTATTATACTGAGACTGGTATTACACTGAGACTGGTATTACACACTGAGACTGGTATTACACACTGAGACTGGTATTACACACTGAGACTGGTATTACACACTGAGACTGGTATTACACTGAGACTGGTATTACACACTGAGACTGGTATTACACACTGAGACTGGTATTACACACTGAGACTGGTATTACACACTGAGACTGGTATTACACACTGAGACTGGTATTATACACTGAGACTGGTATTACACTGAGACTGGTATTACACTGAGACTGGTATTACATACTGAGACTGGTATTACACACTGAGACTGGTATTATACACTGAGACTGGTATTACACACTGAGACTGGTATTATACTGAGACTGGTATTATACTGAGACTGGTATTACACACTGAAACTGGTATTACACTGAGACTGGTATTACACACTGAGACTGGTATTACACTGAGACTGGTATTATACTGAGACTGGTATTACACACTGAAACTGGTATTATACTGAGACTGGTATTACACTGAGACTGGTATTATACACTGAGACTGGTATTATACACTGAGACTGGTATTACATACTGAAACTGGTATTACACTGAGACTGGTATTACACACTGAGACTGGTATTACACTGAGACTGGTATTACACACTGAGACTGGTATTACACACTGAGACTGGTATTACACACTGAGACTGGTATTACACTGAGACTGGTATTACACTGAGACTGGTATTACACTGAGACTGGTATTACACTGAGACTGGTATTACACACTGAGACTGGTATTACACACTGAGACTGGTATTACACACTGAGACTAGTATTACACACTGAGACTGGTATTACACACTGAGACTGGTATTATACTGAGACTGGTATTACACTGAGACTGGTATTACACACTGAGACTGGTATTACACACTGAGACTGGTATTACACACTGAGACTGGTATTACACTGAGACTGGTATTACACACTGAGACTGGTATTACACACTGAGACTGGTATTACACACTGAGACTGGTATTACACACTGAGACTGGTATTACACACTGAGACTGGTATTACACACTGAGACTGGTATTATACACTGAGACTGGTATTATACTGAGACTGGTATTACACACTGAGACTGGTATTACACTGAGACTGGTATTACACACTGAGACTGGTATTACACACTGAGACTGGTATTACACACTGAGACTGGTATTACACACTGAGACTGGTATTACACACTGAGACTGGTATTATACACTGAGACTGGTATTATACTGAGACTGGTATTATACTGAGACTGGTATTATACTGAGACTGGTATTATACACTGAGACTGGTATTACACACTGAGACTGGTATTACACACTGAGACTGGTATTATACTGAGACTGGTATTATACTGAGACTGGTATTATACTGAGACTGGTATTACACACTGAGACTGGTATTATACACTGAGACTGGTATTACACACTGAGACTGGTATTACACTGAGACTGGTATTATACTGAGACTGGTATTATACTGAGACTGGTATTACACTGAGACTGGTATTACACACTGAGACTGGTATTACACACTGAGACTGGTATTACACACTGAGACTGGTATTACACTGAGACTGGTATTACACTGAGACTGACTGGACTGGTATTACACTGAGACTGGTATTACACACTGAGACTGGTATTACACACTGAGACTGGTATTACACACTGAGACTGGTATTACACTGAGACTGGTATTACACTGAGACTGGTATTACACTGAGACTGGTAGACTGGTGGTATTACACTGAGACTGGTATTACACTGAGACTGGTATTATACTGAGACTGGTATTACACTGAGACTGGTATTACATACTGAGACTGGTATTACATACCGAGACTGGTATTACATACCGAGACTGGTATTACATACTGGTATTACATACTGAGACTGGTATTACACTGAGACTGGTATTATACTGAGACTGGTATTACACTGAGACTGGTATTATACTGAGACTGGTATTATACTGAGACTGGTATTACATACTGAGACTGGTATTACATACTGAGACTGGTATTACACTGAGACTGGTATTACACTGAGACTGGTATTACACTGAGACTGGTATTATACTGAGACTGGTATTGACTGAGACTGGTATTATACACTGAGACTGGTATTACACTGAGACTGGTATTACATACTGAGACTGGTATTATACTGAGACTGGTATTACATACTGAGACTGGTATTACATACTGAGACTGGTATTACATACTGAGACTGGTATTACACTGAGACTGGTATTATACTGAGACTGGTATTACATACTGAGACTGGTATTATACTGAGACTGGTATTACATACTGAGACTGGTATTATACTGAGACTGGTATTACACTGAGACTGGTATTATACTGAGACTGGTATTATACTGAGACTGGTATTATACTGAGACTGGTATTACATACTGAGACTGGTATTACATACTGAGACTGGTATTACATACTGAGACTGGTATTACACTGAGACTGGTATTATACTGAGACTGGTATTACACTGAGACTGGTATTACACACTGAGACTGGTATTATACACTGAGACTGGTATTACATACTGAGACTGGTATTACACACTGAGACTGGTATTATACACTGAGACTGGTATTATACTGAGACTGGTATTATACTGAGACTGGTATTACACTGAGACTGGTATACATACTGAGACTGGTATTACTTACTGAGACTGGTATTATACTGAGACTGGTATTACACACTGAGACTGGTATTATACACTGAGACTGGTATTACATACTGAGACTGGTATTACACACTGAGACTGGTATTACATACTGAGACTGGTATTACACACCGAGACTGGTATTATACTGAGACTGGTATTACACTGAGACTGGTATTATACACTGAGACTGGTATTATACACTGAGACTGGTATTACACACTGAGACTGGTATTACACTGAGACTGGTATTACACTGAGACTGGTATTACACTGAGACTGGTATTATACTGAGACTGGTATTACACTGAGACTGGTATTACACACTGAGACTGGTATTATACACTGAGACTGGTATTACATACTGAGACTGGTATTACACACTGAGACTGGTATTACATACTGAGACTGGTATTACACACTGAGACTGGTATTACATACTGAGACTGGTATTATACTGAGACTGGTATTACACTGAGACTGGTATTACACTGAGACTGGTATTACACTGAGACTGGTATTATACTGAGACTGGTATTACACACTGAGACTGGTATTATACACTGAGACTGGTATTACATACTGAGACTGGTATTACACACTGAGACTGGTATTACATACTGAGACTGGTATTACACTGAGACTGGTATTATACTGAGACTGGTATTACACTGAGACTGGTATTATACACTGAGACTGGTATTATACACTGAGACTGGTATTACACACTGAGACTGGTATTACACTGAGACTGGTATTACACTGAGACTGGTATTACACTGAGACTGGTATTATACTGAGACTGGTATTACACTGAGACTGGTATTACACACTGAGACTGGTATTATACACTGAGACTGGTATTACATACTGAGACTGGTATTACACACTGAGACTGGTATTACATACTGAGACTGGTATTACACACTGAGACTGGTATTACATACTGAGACTGGTATTATACTGAGACTGGTATTACACACCAAGACTGGTATTATACTGAGACTGGTATTACACACTGAGACTGGTATTACACTGAGACTGGTATTACACTGAGACTGGTATTATACTGAGACTGGTATTACACACCAAGACTGGTATTATACTGAGACTGGTATTACACACTGAGACTGGTATTATACTGAGACTGGTATTACATACTGAGACTGGTATTACATACTGAGACTGGTATTACTTACTGAGACTGGTATTATACTGAGACTGGTATTACATACTGAGACTGGTATTATACTGAGACTGGTATTACACTGAGACTGGTATTATACTGAGACTGGTATTACACTGAGACTGGTATTATACTGAGACTGGTATTACATACTGAGACTGGTATTATACTGAGACTGGTATTATACACTGAGACTGGTATTATACTGAGACTGGTATTATACTGAGACTGGTATTACACTGAGACTGGTATTATACTGAGACTGGTATTACTACTGAGACTGGTATTACTTACTGAGACTGGTATTATACTGAGACTGGTATTACACACTGAGACTGGTATTATACACTGAGACTGGTATTAGATACTGAGACTGGTATTACACACCGAGACTGGTATTATACTGAGACTGGTATTACACTGAGACTGGTATTATACACTGAGACTGGTATTATACTGAGACTGGTATTATACTGAGACTGGTATTATACTGAGACTGGTATTATACTGAGACTGGTATTACATACTGAGACTGGTATTACACACTGAGACTGGTATTACACACTGAGACTGGTATTATACTGAGACTGGTATTACACTGAGACTGGTATTATACACTGAGACTGGTATTACACTGAGACTGGTATTACACACTGAGACTGGTATTATACTGAGACTGGTATTACACTGAGACTGGTATTACACTGAGACTGGTATTA
The DNA here is from genome assembly GCF_018296145.1 of Oncorhynchus tshawytscha. Classification (NCBI taxonomy): domain Eukaryota; kingdom Metazoa; phylum Chordata; class Actinopteri; order Salmoniformes; family Salmonidae; genus Oncorhynchus; species Oncorhynchus tshawytscha. Next base: position 61,971 of record NW_024609094.1, on the reverse strand, counting down.
TACTGAGACTGGTATTACACTGAGACTGGTATTATACTGAGACTAGTATTATACTGAGACTGGTATTACACACTGAGACTGGTATTACACACTGAGACTGGTATTACACACTGAGACTGGTATTATACTGAGACTGGTATTACACTGAGACTGGTATTATACACTGAGACTGGTATTATACTGAGACTGGTATTACACACTGAGACTGGTATTACACACTGAAACTGGTATTACACACTGAGACTGGTATTATACTGAGACTGGTATTATACTGAGACTGGTATTATACTGAGACTGGTATTATACTGAGACTGGTATTATACTGAGACTGATATTACACACTGAAACTGGTATTATACACTGAGACTGGTATTACACACTGAGACTGGTATTACACACTGAGACTGGTATTATACACTGAGACTGGTATTATACTGAGACTGGTATTATACTGAGACTGGTATTATACACTGAGACTGGTATTATACTGAGACTGGTATTACACACTGAGACTGGTATTATACTGAGACTGGTATTACACACTGAGACTGGTATTACACACTGAGACTGGTATTACACACTGAGACTGGTATTACACACTGAGACTGGTATTATACTGAGACTGGTATTATACTGAGACTGGTATTACACTGAGACTGGTATTACACACTGAGACTGGTATTATACTGAGACTGGTATTATACACTGAGACTGGTATTATACTGAGACTGGTATTACACACTGAGACTGGTATTATACTGAGACTGGTATTACACACTGAGACTGGTATTACACACTGAGACTGGTATTATACTGAGACTGGTATTACACACTGAGACTGGTATTACACACTGAGACTGGTATTACACACTGAGACTGGTATTACACACTGAAACTGGTATTACACTGAGACTGGTATTATACACTGAGACTGGTATTACACACTGAGACTGGCATTACACTGAGACTGGCATTACACTGGTATTGGGAGAACTGGTATTACACTGGGAGGGTGAGAACAACAGAAGAGAGGGAGAGAGAGAGAGGAGGGGGAGAACAACAGAAGAGAGGGAGAGAGAGAGAGGAGGAGGAGAACAACAGAAGAGGGGAGAGAGAGAGGGAGGGGAGAACAACAGAAGAGAGGGAGAGAGAGAGAGGAGGAGGAGAACAACAGAAGAGAGGGAGAGAGAGAGGGAGGGGAGAACAACAGAAGAGGGAGAGAGAGAGGAGGGGAGAACAACAGAAGAGGGAGAGAGAGAGGAGGGGGAGAACAACAGAAGAGGGAGAGAGAGAGAGGAGGGGAGAACAACAGAAGAGGGAGAGAGAGAGGAGGGGGAGAACAACAGAAGAGGGAGAGAGAGAGGAGGGGGAGAACAACAGAAGAGAGGGAGAGAGAGAGGAGGGGGAGAACAACAGAAGAGGGAGAGAGAGAGGAGGGGAGAACAACAGAAGAGAGGGAGAGAGAGAGGAGGGGGGGAACAACAGAAGAGAGGGAGAGAGAGGAGGGGGAAACAACAGAAGAGAGGGAGAGAGAGGGGGGGGGAACAACAGAAGAGAGGGAGAGAGAGAGAGGAGGGGAGAACAACAGAAGAGAGGGAGAGAGAGAGAGGGGAGAGACAGAACAACAGAAGAGAGGGAGAGAGAGAGGAGGGGGAAACAACAGAAGAGAGGGAGAGAGAGAGGAGGGGGAACAACAGAAGAGAGGGAGAGAGAGAGGGAGGGGAGAACAACAGAAGAGGGAGAGAGAGAGAGAGAGGAGGAGTGAGAACAACAGAAGAGGGAGAGAGAGGAGGGGGAACAACAGAAGAGAGGGAGAGAGAGAGGGAGGAGAGAACAACAGAAGAGGGAGAGAGAGAGAGAGGAGGGTGAGAACAACAGAAGAGGGAGAGAGAGGAGGGGGAGAACAACAGAAGAGAGGGAGAGAGAGAGGAGGGGGAACAACAGAAGAGAGGGAGAGAGAGAGAGGAGGGGGAGAACAACAGAAGAGGGAGAGAGAGAGAGAGGAGGAGAACAACAGAAGAGGGAGAGAGAGGAGGGGGAACAACAGAAGAGAGGGAGAGAGAGAGGAGGGGGGGAACAACAGAAGAGAGGGAGAGAGAGAGAGGAGGGGGAGAACAACAGAAGAGGGAGAGAGAGAGAGAGGAGGGTGAGAACAACAGAAGAGGGAGAGAGAGAGGAGGGGGAAACAACAGAAGAGAGGGAGAGAGAGAGGAGGAGGAGAACAACAGAAGAGGGAGAGAGAGGAGGGGGGAACAACAGAAGAGAGGGAGAGAGAGGAGGGGGAACAACAGAAGAGAGGGAGAGAGAGGAGGGGGAACAACAGAAGAGAGGGAGAGAGAGAGGGAGGGTGAGAACAACAGAAGAGAGGGAGAGAGAGAGAGGAGGGGAGAACAACAGAAGAGAGGGAGAGAGAGAGGGGGAGAACAACAGAAGAGAGGGAGAGAGAGAGGAGGGGGAGAACAACAGAAGAGAGGGAGAGAGAGAGAGAGAGAGGAGGGGGAGAACAACAGAAGAGAGGGGAGAGAGAGAGGAGGGGGAGAACAACAGAAGAGAGGGAGAGAGAGAGGAGGGTGAGAACAACAGAAGAGGGAGAGAGAGGAGGGGGAACAACAGAAGAGAGGGAGAGAGAGGAGGGGGGAACAACAGAAGAGAGGGAGAGAGAGAGAGAGGAGGGTGAGAACAACAGAAGAGGGAGAGAGAGGAGGGGGAACAACAGAAGAGAGGAGGGAGAGAGAGGAGGGGGAACAACAGAAGAGAGGGAGAGAGAGGAGGGGGAACAACAGAAGAGAGGGAGAGAGAGAGACGAGGAGGAGAACAACAAAAGAGGGAGAGAGAGAGGAGGGGGAGAACAACAGAAGAGAGGGAGAGAGAGAGAGGAGGGGGAGAACAACAGAAGAGAGGGAGAGAGAGAGGAGGGGAGAACAACAGAAGAGAGGGAGAGAGAGAGGAGGGGGAGAACAACAGAAGAGAGGGAGAGAGAGAGGAGGGGGAACAACAGAAGAGAGGGAGAGAGAGAGAGAGGAGGGGGGGAACAACAGAAGAGAGGGAGAGAGAGAGAGGAGGGTGAGAACAACAGAAGAGGGAGAGAGAGAGAGGAGGGGGTGAGAACAACAGAAGAGAGGGGGAGAGAGAGGAGGGGGAGAACAACAGAAGAGGGAGAGAGAGAGGAGGGGGAGAACAACAGAAGAGGGAGAGAGAGGAGGGGGGGAGAACAACAGAAGAGGGAGAGAGAGAGAGGGGGAACAACAGAAGAGGGAGAGAGAGGAGGGGGGAACAACAGAAGAGGGAGAGAGAGGAGGGGGAACAACAGAAGAGAGGGAGAGAGAGAGGAGGGGGAGAACAACAGAAGAGAGGGGGAGAGAGGAGGGGGGGAACAACAGAAGAGAGGGAGAGAGAGAGAGAGAGGGTGAGAACAACAGAAGAGGGAGAGAGAGAGAGAGGAGGGGGGAACAACAGAAGAGAGGGAGAGAGAGGAGGGGGAGAACAACAGAAGAGAGGGGGAGAGAGAGGGGGGGAAACAACAGGAAGAGAGGGAGAGAGAGAGAGGGAGGGGAGAACAACAGAAGAGGGAGAGAGAGGAGGGGGGGAACAACAGAAGAGAGGGAGAGAGAGAGAGGAGGGGGAGAACAACAGAAGAGGGAGAGAGAGAGGAGGGGAACAACAGAAGAGAGGGAGAGAGAGAGGAGGGGGAGAACAACAGAAGAGAGGGAGAGAGAGGAGGAGGAGAACAACAGAAGAGGGAGAGAGAGAGGAGGAGGAGAACAACAGAAGAGGGAGAGAGAGAGAGAGGAGGGGGAGAACAACAGAAGAGGGAGAGAGAGAGAGAGGAGGGGGAAACAACAGAAGAGAGGGAGAGAGAGAGAGGAGGGTGAGAACAACAGAAGAGAGGGAGAGAGAGAGAGGAGGGGAGAACAACAGAAGAGAGGGAGAGAGAGAGAGGGGGGGAGAACAACAGAAGAGAGGGGGAGAGAGAGGAGGGGGAACAACAGAAGAGAGGGAGAGAGAGAGAGAGGAGGGTGAGAACAACAGAAGAGAGGGGGAGAGAGAGAGAGAGAGGAGGGGAGAACAACAGAAGAGAGGGGGAGAGAGAGAGGAGGGGAGAACAACAGAAGAGAGGGAGAGAGAGAGAGAGGAGGGGGAGAACAACAGAAGAGAGGGAGAGAGAGAGAGAGGGGGAGAGAGAGAGGGGGAGGGGGAACAACAGAAGAGAGGGAGAGAGAGAGGAGGGGGAGAACAACAGAAGAGAGGGAGAGAGAGAGAGGGGGAGAACAACAGAAGAGAGGGGGAGAGAGAGGAGGGGGGAACAACAGAAGAGGGAGAGAGAGAGAGAGAGAGAGAGAGGAGGGGAGAACAACAGAAGAGAGGGAGAGAGAGAGGGGGAGGGGGAACAACAGAAGAGGGAGAGAGAGAGAGGGAGGGGGAACAACAGAAGAGAGGGAGAGAGAGGAGGGGGAAACAACAGAAGAGAGGGAGAGAGAGAGAGGGGGGAGAACAACAGAAGAGGGAGAGAGAGAGAGGAGGGGGAGAACAACAGAAGAGGGAGAGAGAGGAGGGGGGAACAACAGAAGAGGGAGAGAGAGAGAGGAGGGGGAGAACAACAGAAGAGGGAGAGAGAGGAGGGGGAACAACAGAAGAGAGGGAGAGAGAGGAGGGGGGAACAACAGAAGAGAGGGAGAGAGAGGAGGGGGAGAACAACAGAAGGGGGAGAGAGAGAGAGGGAGGAGAACAACAGAAGAGAGGGAGAGAGAGGAGGGTGAGAACAACAGAAGAGAGGGGAGAGAGAGAGAGGGGTGAGAACAACAGAAGAGGGAGAGAGAGAGAGGAGGGTGAGAACAACAGAAGAGAGGGAGAGAGAGAGGAGGGGGAACAACAGAAGAGAGGGAGAGAGAGAGAGGGTGAGAACAACAGAAGAGGGAGAGAGAGAGGGGACAACAGAAGAGAGGGAGAGAGAGAGGAGGGTGAGAACAACAGAAGAGGGAGAGAGAGAGAGGAGGGGGAGAACAACAGAAGAGGGAGAGAGAGAGGAGGGTGAGAACAACAGAAGAGAGGGAGAGAGAGGAGGAGGAGAACAACAGAAGAGAGGGAGAGAGAGAGGAGGGGGAGAACAACAGAAGAGGGGGAGAGAGAGGAGGAGGAGAACAACAGAAGAGAGGGAGAGAGAGAGGAGGGGAGAACAACAGAAGAGAGGGAGAGAGAGAGGGGGAGAGAGAGGAGGGGGAGAACAACAGAAGAGAGGGGGAGAGAGAGGAGGGGGAGAACAACAGAAGAGGGAGAGAGAGAGGAGGAGGAGAACAACAGAAGAGAGGGAGAGAGAGAGAGGAGGAGGAGAACAACAGAAGAGAGGGAGAGAGAGGAGGGGGAGAGAGAGGAGGGGAGAACAACAGAAGAGAGGGGAGAGAGAGAGGAGGGGAGAACAACAGAAGAGAGGGAGAGAGAGGAGGGAGAGAGAGAGGAGGGGAGAACAACAGAAGAGAGGGAGAGAGAGAGGAGGGGGAGAACAACAGAAGAGAGGGAGAGAGAGAGGAGGAGGAGAACAACAGAAGAGAGGGAGAGAGAGAGGAGGAGGAGAACAACAGAAGAGAGAGAGAGAGAGAGGAGGGGGAGAACAACAGAAGAGAGGGAGAGAGAGGAGGGGGAGAACAACAGAAGAGAGGGAGAGAGAGAGAGGGGGAGAACAGAAGAGGAAGTAGGAAGACAGAAAAAGGAAACAACAGATAGGAACTGATATGGAAGAAAGAGAAGAAGACCAGAGTAGTAAAAGACGAGTTCAAGGAGGATAGATGTTTAGGGGCTAGATTTGGGGTGGGGGTTGACTTTGTGAAGGGAGCATATTTACGTGGCTTTGCCGTGTGTGTGTGTGTGTGTGTGTGTGTGTGTGTGTGTGTGTGTGTGTGTGTGTGTGTGTGTGTGTGTGTGTGTGTGTGTGTGTGGACTTACGTGGCCTTGCCCTCACGGAGGAAGATGCAGGAGAGGGAGAACTGTAGCGTGGCAGACACCACCTTCTTGGAGAGGGGCTTGAACTTGAGCTTGACGTCAGTCTGTGTGGGCATGGGGCTGGCATACTGCTTCATGTTGATGCTGCTGCTAGCCAGAGCCTTTCTACGACCTGAAGGAGACTCCTGAGAGATGGAGGGAGGGAGGGGAGGGAAGGAGGGGAGGGAGGGTAGGGAAAGAGGGTAGGGAGGGATGGAAAGAGGGAAAGAGGGGAGGGAGGGATAAATTCTTGTTAAAATCTGGTGGATAGATTGAAGGTGTTTTCGGCTGATGGAATGTCTAATAAAGGAATAATATTCTATTCTGTCACCATCCCTCTACTTCCCACAGCCTCTTCCCAGTGGCACCACATCTGAAACCATTAGACAGCTGGAGAGAATAATGGCATAAAGGCCCATTAGTACAACTACCATACCAATCCAAACCTGTTCTGATCTTCCAAAGTGCGTCCAGGTAGGAGCTAGGGGCCGATATGGAACTGGGCCCATGTCACCACAACCCTGGTAAAAGGCATCATGGGAATGGAACTAGAGAAGACCGATGTTGTGTGTTGTTCGCTGTTCACACAACACATGGAAATAAATCATGAAATGTCGTAGAGGGGTGGGGGTGACAACTTGGAAGTGAAAAATAGGCCAGCAGCTGATAGGCCAGAAGCTAACAGGCCAGCAGCTGATAGGCCAGAAGCTAACAGGCCAGCAGCTGATAGGCCAGAAGCTAAAAGGCCAGCAGCTGATAGGCCAGAAGCTAACAGGCCAGCAGCTGATAGGCCAGAAGCTAACAGGCCAGCAGCTGATAGGCCAGCAGCTAAAAGGCCAGCAGCTGATAGGCCAGAAGCTAAAAGGCCAGAAGCTGATAGGCCAGAAGCTAAAAGGCCAGCAGCTGATAGGCCAGAAGCTAAAAGGCCAGCAGCTGGAACACCATTATTTTGGTCTTACTGAGATTTACTGTCAGGGCCCAACACCACTTTCCATCAGTTTGTATAGCAGACCCTCATGCCAAATTGAGTCGAAGGCTTTTTGAAATCAACAAAGCATGAGAAGACTTTGCCTTTGACTTTGCCTCTCTATCTCACTGTCTGTCTCTCTTTAGTCTCTCTCCATCTCTCTCTCCATCTCCATCTCACTGTCTCTCTTCATCTCTCTCTCCATCTCACTGTGTCTCTATTCATCTCTCTCTCTCACTGTCTGTCTCTCTTCTCAAACATCTCACTGTCTGTCTCTCTCCATCTCTATCTCACTGTGTCTCTCTTCATCTCTCTCTCTCTCTCCATCTCACTGTCTCTCTTCATCTCTCTCTCCATCTCACAGTCTGTCTCTCTCCATCTCACTGTCTCTCTTTAGTCTCTCTCCATCTCACTGTGTCTCTCTTCATCTCTCTCTCTCCATCTCACTGTGTCTCTCTCCATCTCACTGTGACTCTCTTCATCTCTCTCTCTCCATCTCACTGTGTCTCTCTTCATCTCTCCATCTCACTGTGTCTCTCTTCATCTCTCTCTCTCCATCTCACTGTGTCTCTCTTCATCTCTCCATCTCACTGTGTCTCTCTTCATCTCTCTCTGTCCATCTCACTGTGTCTCTCTTCATCTCTCTCTCTCCATCTCACTGTCTGTCTCTCTCCATCTCACTGTCTGTGTCTCTCCATCTCACTGTCTGTCTCTCTTCATCTCTCTCTCTCCATCTCACTGTCTGTCTCTCTCCATCTCTCTCTCTCCATCTCACTGTGTCTCTCTTCATCTCTCTCTCTCCATCTCACTGTGTCTCTCTCCATCTCTCTCTCTCTATCTCACTGTGTCTCTCTTCATCTCTCTCTCTCCATCTCACTGTGTCTCTCTTCATCTCTCTCTCTCTCTCCATCTCACTGTGTCTCTCTTCATCTCTCTCTCTCCATCTCACTGTGTCTCTCTTCATCTCTCTCTCTCCATCTCACTGTGTCTCTCTTCATCTCTCTCTCCATCTCACTGTGTCTCTCTTCATCTCTCTCTCTCTCCATCTCACTGTGTCTCTCTCCATCTCACCGTGTCTCTCTTCATATCTCTCTCTCCATCTCACTGTGTCTCTTCATATCTCTCTCTCCATCTCACTGTGTCTCTCTTCATCTCTCTCTCTCCATCTCACCGTCTCTCTCTATCTCACTGTCTGTCTCTCTCCATCTCACTGTCTGTCTCTCTCCATCTCACTGTCTGTCTCTCTCCATCTCACTGTCTGTCTCTCTTCATCTCTCTCTCTCCATCTCACTGTCTGTCTCTCTGCATCTCTCTCTCTCCATCTCACTGTCTGTCTCTCTGCATCTCTCTCTCTCCATCTCACTGTCTGTCTCTCTCCATTTCACTGTCTGTCTCTCTTCATCTCTCTCTCCATCTCACTGTCTGTCTCTCTCCATCTCACTGTCTGTCTCTCTTCATCTCTCTCCATCTCACTGTCTGTCTCTCTCCATCTCACTGTCTGTCTCTTCATCTCTCATCTATTGATGCGTTCATAACATGTCATGGATGTTATTAAATTGATAGACATACATATTGCTCAGAGAGGGATGAGAGGAGAGCAGAAAAACACATCTACAATTCCAATTGGAACTGAAAAAGCAAAGGAACCACACTGGCAAACCAACATCCCCCAAACACAACCCACTGCACCTTTACTCTACCAGGCCTGCCCACCTCTCCTTCCACCCAGCGCTCCTTCCTGTTTCTCTGCCTTATCCATCCCTCCTGCCCACCTCCTCTCTTCCATCCATCCCTCCTACCCTTCCCCTCTCTCTTCCATCCATCCATCCCTCCTGCCCACCTCCCCCCCTCCCTTCCACCCAGCGCTCCTTCCTGTTTCTCTGCCTTATCTATCCCTCCTGCCCACCTCCCCTCTCCCTTCCATCCATCCCTCCTACCCTCCTCCTCTCCTTCCATCCATCCCTCCTACCCTCCCTTCCATCCCTCCTACCCTCCTCCTCTCCCTTCCATCCATCCCTCCTACCCTCCTCCTCTCTCCCTTCCATCCATCCCTCCTACCCTCCTCCTCTCCCTTCCATCCATCCCTCCTACCCTCCCTTCCATCCATCCCTCCTACCCTCCCTTCCATCCATCCCTCCTACCCTCCTCCTCTCCCTTCCATCCATCCCTCCTACCCTCCTCCTCTCCCTTCCATCCATCCCTCCTACCCTCCCCTCTCCCTTCCATCCATCTCTCCTACCCTCCCTTCCATCCATCCCTCCTACCCTCCTCCTCTCCCTTCCATCCATCCCTCCTACCCTCCTCCTCTCCCTTCCATCCATCCCTCCTACCCTCCCTTCCATCCATCCCTCCTACCCTCCCTTCCATCCATCCCTCCTACCCTCCTCCTCTCCCTTCCATCCATCCCTCCTACCCTCCTCCTCTCCCTTCCATCCATCCCTCCTACCCTCCCCTCTCCCTTCCATCCATCTCTCCTACCCTCCCTTCCATCCATCCCTCCTACCCTCCTCCTCTCCCTTCCATCCATCCCTCCTACCCTCCTCCTCTCCCTTCCATCCATCCCTCCTACCCTCCTCCTCTCCCTTCCATCCATCCCTCCTACCCTTCCCCTCTCTCTTCCATCCATCCCTCCTGCCCACCTCCCCTCTCCCTTCCACCCAGCCATCCTTCCTGTTTCTCTGCCTTATCTATCCCTCCTGCCCACCTCCCCTCTCCCTTCCATCCATCCCCCTGCCCACCTCCTCCTCTCCCTTCCATCCATCCCTCCTACCCTCCTCCTCTCCCTTCCATCCATCCCTCCTACCCTCCTCCTCTCCCTTCCATCCATCCCTCCTACCCTCCCCCTTCCATCCATCCCTCCTACCCTCCCTTCCATCCATCCCCCTGCCCACCTCCTCCTCTCCTTCCATCCATCCCTCCTACCCTCCTCCTCTCCCTTCCATCCATCCCTCCTACCCTCCTCCTCTCCCTTCCATCCATCCCTCCTACCCTCCCTTCCATCCATCCCTCCTACCCTCCTCCTCTCCCTTCCATCCATCCCTCCTACCCTCCTCCTCTCCCTTCCATCCATCCCTCCTACCCTCCCCCTCTCCCTTCCATCCTACCCTTCCCCATCTCACAGGAACGATTAGAAAAAGGCATTCGTCAAGCGACGCAGCCACTTGACATTTGTGTTGACATTTGAGCCTGGTTGAATCGTCCCTGTCTGGAAATACTAGTGCATCATGTCATCCCCCTGAAGAATACTAGAGCCTCAGAAAGCCCCTCTCCTTCCTTATCATCCCCCAGATTAGGCCATCCCCATTATACTGAGCTAATAGTGCATGTAGATACGTTAAGAAGGAATTTCTCCAAATGCATCAAACACTTAAGAAGGGGATTTGGTATAGAACGTCGTCGTACAGGTGCCCTCTCGGAAAGGAAATACTTAAGAATATGTAAATGATTCTGAGGCAGAATAATAATAATGGTTTAACAGACGAGTCGGGAGGAGAACAATAAAAATGATGCTGTTGTCCCCGGATGGCGCTTGTCAATCAGGAAGAGAGAGAGATTAGGGGTCTGAGATGGTGAAAGACACACACAGGTGTGCGCACATGCAAACACACAAGCATGCACGCACAGACACACAATTAGGGGGTCAGAGAGGTTGATGTGTGAAATGAAAGGAGAGGACAAAGTATTTTAATTTATTACAGACAGATATTACAACTATCAATACACTGGCACTCATTGGAGCTGCTGGAATGACTCAATACCTGAGTGGTGTCTGGAGAGAGAGAGACAGAGACAGACAGAGAGAGAGAGACAGAGAGAGAGAGACAGAGAGAGAGAGACAGAGAGAGAGACAGAGAGAGAGACAGAGAGAGAGACAGAGAGAGAGACAGAGAGAGAGACAGAGAGAGAGAAAGAGAGAGAGACAGAGAGAGACAGAGAGACAGAGAGAGAGAGAGACAGAGAGAGAGATAGAGAAAGAGAGAGACAGAGAGACCATTGTAAATACAACCCATATTTATGCTTATTTATTTTATCTTGTGTCCTTTAACCATTTGTACATTGTTAAAAAAACTGTATATATATATATATAATATGACATTTGTAATGTCTTTATTGTTTTGAAACTTCTGCATGTGTAATGTTTACTGTTAATTTCACTTTATATATTCACTTTATATATTATCTACCTCACTTGCTATATTATCTACCTCACTTGCTTTGGCAATGTTAACACATGTTTCCCATGCCAATAAAGCCCTTGAATTGAATTGAGAGAGACAGAGAGAGAACAGAGGAGAGGTCAGAGGGAGGGAGGGAGAGAGAACAGAGGAGAGGTCAGAGGGAGAGAGAACAGAGGAGAGGTCAGAGGGAGAGAGAACAGAGGAGAGGTCAGAGGGAGAGAGGGAGAGAGAACAGAGGAGAGGTCAGAGGGAGAGAGGGAGAGAGAACAGAGGAGAGGTCAGAGGGAGAGAGAACAGAGGAGAGGTCAGAGGGAGAGAGGGAGAGAGAACAGAGGAGAGGTCAGAGGGAGAGAGGGAGAGAGAACAGAGGAGAGGTCAGAGGGAGAGAGAACAGAGGAGAGGTCAGAGGGAGAGAGGGAGAGGTCAGAGGAAGAGAGGGAGAGGTCAGAGGGAGAGAGGGAGAGAGAACAGAGGAGAGGTCAGAGGGAGAGAGGGAGAGAGAACAGAGGAGAGGTCAGAGGGAGAGAGGGAGAGAGAACAGAGGAGAGGTCAGAGGGAGAGAGGGAGAGAGAACAGAGGAGAGGTCAGAGGGAGAGAGAACAGAGGAGAGGTCAGAGGGAGAGAGGGAGAGAGAACAGAGGAGAGGTCAGAGGGAGAGAGAACAGAGGAGAGGTCAGAGGGAGAGAGGGAGAGAGAACAGAGGAGAGGTCAGAGGGAGAGAGGGAGAGAGAACAGAGGAGAGGTCAGAGGTCAGAGGGTGAGAGAACAGAGGAGAGGTCAGAGGGAGAGAGAGAATAATGTACATTTTTTTATTGTTTATTTCACTTTTGTTTATTATCTATTTCACTTGCTTTGACAATGTAAACATGTTTCCCATACCAATAAAGCCCTTCAATTGAAATTGAATTGAGAGAGTGGAGGGGAAGAGGGAGCGAGAGGGAGAGATAGAGGAGAGAGATAGCAGGGGGAGAGGGAGAGAGAAAAAGAGAGAGGGGAGAGAAAGAGAGGGAGAGATAGCAGGGGGAGAGGGAGAGAGAAAAAGAGAGAGGAGAGAGATAGAGGGAGAGAGAAGGGTCTGAGGTGGCTGTATGCTTCCCCCTAGCTGTTAATCTGTGTTACTGCAGCTTCCCACTAAACTACCTCAGACAGATCATGTTGCTTGATAATGTACTGCAGCTTCCCACGAAACTACCTCAGAAAGATCATGTTGCTTGATCCTGTACTACAGCTTCCCACTAAACTACCTCAGACAGACCATGTTGCTTGATCCTGTACTACAGCGTTTCTCAAACTAAGTCCTCAGGACCACAAGGGGAGCAGGTTTTGGTTTTTGCCCCTAACACTACACAGAGTTCTATCAGCATATCGATTGTGCAATCAGGGCTGGTAAAACCCTGGATCATTGTTATTCTAACTTCCGCGAAGCATATAAGGCCCTCCCCCGCCCACCATTCGGAAAAGCTGACCACGACTCCATTTTGTTGCTCCCAGACTATAGACAGAAACTAAAACTGGAAGCTCCCCCGCTCAGGTCTGTCCAACACTGGTACGACCAATCGGTTTCCACGCTTCAAGATTCCTTCGATCACGTGGACTGGGATATGTTCCGCATTGCGGCGAACAACAACATTGATGTATACACTGATTCGGTGAGCGAGGGATGTCGTACCCACAGCGTCTATTAAAACATTCCCCAACCAGAAACCGTTATTTGATGGCAGCATTTGTGCAAAACTGAAAGCGCGAACCACTGCTTTTAATCAGGGCAAGGTGACCAGAAACATGACCGAATACAAACAGTGTAGCTATTCCCTCCGCAAGGCAATCAAACAAGCTAAGCGTCAGTATAAAGACAAAGTAGAGTCGCAATTCAACGGCTCAGACACAAGAGGCATGTGGCAGGGTCTACAGTCAATCACGGATTACAAAAAGAAAACCAGCCCTGTCACGGACCAGGATGTCTTGCTCCCAGACAAACTAAACAACTTCTTTGCTCACTTTGAGGACACTACAGTGCCACTGACACGGCCCGCTACCAAACCCTGCAGACTCTCCTTCACTGCAGCCGATGTGAGTAAAACATTTAAACGTGTTAACTCTCGCAAGGCTGCAGGCCCAGACGGCATCCCCAGCCACGCCCTCAGAGCATGCGCAGACCAGCTGGCTGGTGTGTTTACGGACATATTCAATCAATCCTTATCCCAGTCTGCTGTTCCCACATGCTTCAAGAGGGCTACCATTGTTCCTGTTCCCAAGAAAGCTAAGGTAACTGAGCTAAACGACTACCGCCCTGCAGCACTCACTTCCGTCATCATGAAGTGCTTTGAGAGACTAGTCAAGAACCATATTACCTCCACCCTACCTGACACCCTAGACCCACTCCAATTTGCTTACCGCCCAAATAGGTCCACAGACGACGCAATCGCAACCACACTGCACACTGCACTCACCCATCTGAACAAGAGGAATACCTATGTGAGAATGCTGTTCATCGACTACAGCTCAGCATTTATCACCATAGTACCCTCCAAACTCGTCATCAAGCTCTAGACCCTGGGTCTCGACCCCGCCCTGTGCAACTGGGTCCTGGACTTCCTGACGGGCCACCCTAAGGTGGTGAGGGTAGTTAACAACATCTCCACCCCGCTGATCCTCAACACTGGGGCCCCACAAGGGTGCATTCTGAGCCCTCTCCTGTGCTCCCTGTTCACCCACGACTGCGTGGCCATGCACGCCTCCAACTCAATCATCAAGTTTGCAGACGACACTACAGTGGTAGGCTTGGTTACCAACAACGACAAGACGGCCTACAGGGAGGAGGTGAGGGCCTCCTGGAAAATAACCTCACACTCAACATAACAAAGGAGATGATCGTGGACTTCAGGAAACAGCAGAGGGAGCACCTTCCCTATCCACATCGACGGGACAGTAGTGGAGAGGGTGGAAAGTTTTAGGGTTCCTCGGCGTACACATCACAGACAAACTGAAATGGTCCACCCACACAGACAGCGTCGTTAAGAAGGCGCAGCAGGAGGCTGAAGAAATTCGTCTTGTCACCAAAAACACTAACAAACCTTTACAGATGCTCAATCAAGAGCATCCTGTCGAACTGCTCCGCCCACAACCACAGGGCTCTCCAGAGGGTAGTGAGGTCTGCACAACGCATCACCGGGGGAAAACTACCTGCCCTCCAGGACACCTACAGCACCCGATGTCACAGGAAGGCCAAAAATACCATCAAGGACAACAACCACCCGAGCTACTGCCTGTTCACCCCGTTATCATCCAGAAGGCGAGGTCAGTACAGGTGCATCAAAGCAGGGACCGAGAGACTGAAAAACAGCTTCTATCTCAAGGCCATCAGACTGTTAAATAGCCATCACTAACATTGAGTGGCTGCTGCCAACACACTGACTCAACTCCAGCCACATTAATAATGGAAAAATTGATGTAATAAACGTATCACTAGTCACTTTAAACAATAGTGGGGCCCATAGGGTAGTGTGTAGTGTCTGTTAGGGTAGTGTGTAGTGTATGTTAGTGTAGTGTGTAGTGTCTGTTAGGGTAGTGTGTAGTGTCTGTTAGGGTAGTGTGTAGTGTATGTTAGTGTAGTGTGTAGTGTCTGTTAGGGTAGTGTGTAGTGTCTGTTAGGTAGTGTGTAGTGTCTGTTAGTGTAGTGTGTAGTGTCTGTTAGTGTAGTGTGTAGTGTCTGTTAGGGTAGTGTGTAGTGTCTGTTAGTGTAGTGTGTAGTGTCTGTTAGTGTAGTGTGTAGTGTCTGTTAGTGTAGTGTGTAGTGTATGTTAGTGTAGTGTGTAGTGTCTGTTAGGGTAGTGTGTAGTGTCTGTTAGTGTAGTGTGTAGTGTCTGTTAGTGTAGTGTGTAGTGTATGTTAGTATAGTGTGTAGTGTCTGTTAGTGTAGTGTGTAGTGTATGTTAGTATAGTGTGTAGTGTCTGTTAGGGTAGTGTGTAGTGTCTGTTAGGGTAGTGTGTAGTGTCTGTTAGGGTAGTGTGTAGTGTCTGTTAGGGTGTGTGTAGTGTCTGTTAGTGTAGTGTGTAGTGTCTGTTAGTGTAGTGTGTAGTGTGTAGTGTCTGTTAGTGTAGTGTGTAGTGTCTGTTAGTGTAGTGTGTAGTGTCTGTTATAGGGTAGTGTGTAGTGTCTGTTAGGGTAGTGTGTAGTGTCTGTTAGGGTAGTGTGTAGTGTCTGTTAGGGTAGTGTGTAGTGTATGTTAGTGTAGTGTGTAGTGTATGTTAGTGTAGTGTGTAGTGTCTGTTAGGGTAGTGTGTAGTGTCTGTTAGGGTAGTGTGTAGTGTCTGTTAGTGTAGTGTGTAATGTCTGTTAGGGTGGTGTGTAGTGTCTGTTAGTGTAGTGTGTAGTGTCTGTTATAGGGTAGTGTGTAGTGTAGTGTGTAGTGTCTGTTAGTGTAGTGTGTAGTGTCTGTTATAGTGTAGTGTGTAGTGTCTGTTAGGGTAGTGTGTAGTGTCTGTTAGGGTAGTGTGTAGTGTCTGTTAGTGTAGTGTGTAGTGTCTGTTAGTGTAGTGTGTAGTGTCTGTTAGGTAGTGTGTAGTGTCTGTTAGTGTAGTGTGTAGTGTCTGTTATAGGGTAGTGTGTAGTGTCTGTTATAGAGTAGTGTGTAGTGTCTGTTAGTGTAGTGTCTGTTAGGGTAGTGTGTAGTGTCTGTTAGTGTAGTGTGTAGTGTCTGTTATAGGGTAGTGTGTAGTGTCTGTTATAGGGTAGTGTGTAGTGTCTGTTATAGGGTAGTGTGTAGTGTATGTTAGGGTAGTGTGTAGTGTATGTTAGGGTAGTGTGTAGTGTCTGTTAGTGTAGTGTGTAGTGTCTGTTATAGGGTAGTGTGTAGTGTCTGTTAGTGTAGTGTGTAGTGTCTGTTAGGGTAGTGTGTAGTGTCTGTTAGGGTAGTGTGTAGTGTCTGTTATAGTGTAGTGTGTAGTGTCTGTTAGTGTAGTGTGTAGTGTCTGTTATAGGGTAGTGTGTAGTGTCTGTTAGGGTAGTGTGTAGTGTCTGTTATAGGGTAGTGTGTAGTGTCTGTTAGGGTAGTGTGTAGTGTCTGTTAGGGTAGTGTGTAGTGTCTGTTAGTGTAGTGTGTAGTGTCTGTTATAGGGTAGTGTGTAGTGTCTGTTATAGGGTAGTGTGTAGTGTCTGTTAGGGTAGTGTGTAGTGTCTGTTAGGGTAGTGTGTAGTGTCTGTTAGGGTAGTGTGTAGTGTCTGTTAGGGTAGTGTGTAGTGTCTGTTAGTGTAGTGTCTGTTAGTGTAGTGTCTGTTATAGGGTAGTGTGTAGTGTCTGTTAGGTAGTGTAGTGTCTGTTAGTGTAGTGTGTAGTGTCTGTTAGGGTAGTGTGTAGTGTCTGTTAGGGTAGTGTGTAGTGTGTAGTGTCTGTTAGTGTAGTGTGTAGTGTCTGTTAGGGTAGTGTGTAGTGTCTGTTAGGGTAGTGTGTAGTGTCTGTTAGTGTAGTGTGTAGTGTCTGTTAGGGTAGTGTGTAGTGTATGTTAGTGTAGTGTGTAGTGTCTGTTAGGGTAGTGTGTAGTGTATGTTAGTGTGTGTAGTGTCATGTTGTGTAGTGTCTGTTAGTGTAGTGTGTAGTGTCTGTTAGGGTAGTGTGTAGTGTATGTTAGTGTAGTGTATAGTGTATGTTAGTGTAGTGTGTAGTGTCTGTTAGTGTAGTGTGTAGTGTATGTTAGTGTAGTGTTAGTGTCATTGTAGTGTGTAGTGTCTGTTAGTGTAGTGTGTAGTGTCTGTTAGGGTAGTGTGTAGTGTCTGTTAGGGTAGTGTGTAGTGTCTGTTAGTGTAGTGTGTAGTGTCTGTTAGTGTAGTGTGTAGTGTCTGTTAGTGTAGTGTGTAGTGTCTGTTAGGGTAGTGTGTAGTGTCTGTTAGGGTAGTGTGTAGTGTCTGTTAGGGTAGTGTGTAGTGTCATGTTAGTAGTGTGTAGTGTCTGTTAGGGTAGTGTGTAGTGTATGTTAGTGTAGTGTATAGTGTCTGTTAGTGTAGTGTGTAGTGTCTGTTAGTGTAGTGTCTGTTAGTGTAGGTAGTGTGTAGTGTCTGTTAGTGTAGTGTGTAGTGTCTGTTAGGGTAGTGTGTAGTGTCTGTTAGGGTAGTGTGTAGTGTCTGTTAGTGTAATGTGTAGTGTATGTTAGTGTAGTGTGTAGTGTCTGTTAGTGTAGTGTGTAGTGTCTGTTAGTGTAGTGTGTAGTGTCTGTTAGGGTAGTGTGTAGTGTCTGTTATAGGGTAGTGTGTAGTGTCTGTTAGGGTAGTGTGTAGTGTCTGTTAGGGTAGTGTGTAGTGTCTGTTAGTGTAGTGTGTAGCGTCTGTTAGGGTAGTGTGTAGTGTATGTTAGTGTAGTGTGTAGTGTCTGTTAGGGTAGTGTGTAGTGTATGTTAGTGTAGTGTGTAGTGTCTGTTAGGGTAGTGTGTAGTGTCTGTTAGGGTAGTGTGTAGTGTATGTTAGTGTAGTGTGTAGTGTCTGTTAGGGTAGTGTGTAGTGTCTGTTAGTGTAGTGTGTAGTGTCTGTTAGTGTAGTGTGTAGTGTCTGTTAGTGTAGTGTGTAGTGTCTGTTAGTGTAGTGTGTAGTGTCTGTTAGTGTAGTGTGTAGTGTCTGTTAGTGTAGTGTGTAGTGTATGTTAGTGTAGTGTGTAGTGTCTGTTAGGGTAGTGTGTAATGTCTGTTAGGGTGGTGTGTAGTGTCTGTTAGTGTAGTGTGTAGTGTCTGTTATAGGGTAGTGTGTAGTGTGTAGTGTGTAGTGTCTGTTAGTGTAGTGTGTAGTGTCTGTTAGTGTAGTGTGTAGTGTCTGTTAGGGTAGTGTGTAGTGTCTGTTAGGGTAGTGTGTAGTGTCTGTCAGGGTAGTGTGTAGTGTCTGTTAGGGTAGTGTGTAGTGTATGTTAGTGTAGTGTGTAGTGTATGTTAGTGTAGTGTGTAGTGTCTGTTAGGGTAGTGTGTAGTGTCTGTTAGGGTAGTGTGTAGTGTCTGTTAGTGTAGTGTGTAATGTCTGTTAGTGGTGTGTAGTGTCTGTTAGTGTAGTGTGTAGTGTCTGTTATAGGGTAGTGTGTAGTGTGTAGTGTGTAGTGTCTGTTAGTGTAGTGTGTAGTGTCTGTTATAGTGTAGTGTGTAGTGTCTGTTAGGGTAGTGTGTAGTGTCTCTTAGGGTAGTGTGTAGTGTCTGTTAGTGTAGTGTGTAGTGTCTGTTAGTGTAGTGTGTAGTGTCTGTTATAGGGTAGTGTGTAGTGTCTGTTAGTGTAGTGTGTAGTGTCTGTTATAGGGTAGTGTGTAGTGTCTGTTATAGGTAGTGTGTAGTGTCTGTTAGTGTAGTGTCTGTTAGGGTAGTGTGTAGTGTCTGTTAGTGTAGTGTGTAGTGTCTGTTATAGGGTAGTGTGTAGTGTCTGTTATAGGGTAGTGTGTAGTGTCTGTTATAGGGTAGTGTGTAGTGTCTGTTAGGGTAGTGTGTAGTGTATGTTAGGGTAGTGTGTAGTGTCTGTTAGTGTAGTGTGTAGTGTCTGTTATAGGGTAGTGTGTAGTGTCTGTTAGTGTAGTGTGTAGTGTCTGTTATAGGGTAGTGTGTAGTGTCTGTTAGGGTAGTGTGTAGTGTCTGTTATAGTGTAGTGTGTAGTGTCTGTTAGTGTAGTGTGTAGTGTCTGTTATAGGGTAGTGTGTAGTGTCTGTTAGGGTAGTGTGTAGTGTCTGTTATAGGGTAGTGTGTAGTGTCTGTTAGGGTAGTGTGTAGTGTCTGTTATAGGGTAGTGTGTAGTGTCTGTTAGTGTAGTGTGTAGTGTCTGTTATAGGGTAGTGTGTAGTGTCTGTTATAGGGTAGTGTGTAGTGTCTGTTAGGGTAGTGTGTAGTGTCTGTTAGGGTAGTGTGTAGTGTCTGTTAGGGTAGTGTGTAGTGTCTGTTAGGGTAGTGTGTAGTGTCTGTTAGTGTAGTGTCTGTGTGTAGTGTCTGTTATAGGGTAGTGTGTAGTGTCTGTTATAGTGTGTAGTGTCTGTTAGTGTAGTGTGTAGTGTCTGTTATAGGGTAGTGTGTAGTGTCTGTTATAGGGTAGTGTGTAGTGTCTGTTAGTGTCTGTTAGTGTAGTGTGTAGTGTCTGTTAGGGTAGTGTGTAGTGTCTGTTAGGGTAGTGTGTAGTGTCTGTTAGTGTAGTGTGTAGCGTCTGTTAGGGTAGTGTGTAGTGTATGTTAGTGTAGTGTGTAGTGTCTGTTAGGGTAGTGTGTAGTGTATGTTAGTCTGTGTAGTGTCATTGTAGTGTGTAGTGTCTGTTAGTGTAGTGTGTAGTGTCTGTTAGTGTGTAGTGTATGTTAGTGTAGTGTCTGTTATGTTAGGTAGTGTGTAGTGTCTGTTAGTGTAGTGTGTAGTGTATGTTAGTGTAGTGTGTAGTGTCATTGTTGTAGTGTCTGTTAGTGTAGTGTGTAGTGTCTGTTAGGGTAGTGTGTAGTGTCTGTTAGGGTAGTGTGTAGTGTATGTTAGTGTAATGTGTAGTGTAGTGTCTGTTGTATGTTAGTGTAGTGTGTAGTGTCTGTTAGTGTAGTGTGTAGTGTCTGTTAGGGTAGTGTGTAGTGTCTGTTATAGGGTAGTGTGTAGTGTCTGTTAGTGTAGTGTGTAGTGTCTGTTAGTGTAGTGTGTAGTGTCTGTTATAGGGTAGTGTGTAGTGTCTGTTATTGTAGTGTGTAGTGTCTGTTATAGTGTGTGTAGTGTCTGTTATAGGGTAGTGTGTAGTGTCTGTTATAGGGTAGTGTGTGTGTCTGTTATAGGGTAGTGTGTAGTGTATGTTAGGGTAGTGTGTTATAGGGTAGTGTGTAGTGTCTGTTAGTATAGTGTGTAGTGTCTGTTATAGGGTAGTGTGTAGTGTCTGTTAGGGTAGTGTGTAGTGTCTGTTAGGGTGTGTGTAGTGTCTGTTATAGGGTAGTGTGTAGTGTCTGTTAGGGTAGTGTGTAGTGTCTGTTAGGGTAGTGTGTAGTGTCTGTTAGTGTGTGTAGTGTCTGTTATAGGGTAGTGTGTAGTGTCTGTTAGTGTAGTGTGTAGTGTCTGTTAGGGTAGTGTGTAGTGTCTGTTAGGGTAGTGTGTAGTGTCTGTTAGGGTAGTGTGTAGTGTATGTTAGTGTAGTGTATAGTGTATGTTAGTGTAGTGTGTAGTGTCTGTTAGTGTAGTGTGTAGTGTATGTTAGTGTAGTGTGTAGTGTCTGTTGTGTAGTGTCTGTTAGTGTAGTGTGTAGTGTCTGTTAGGGTAGTGTGTAGTGTCTGTTAGGGTAGTGTGTAGTGTATGTTAGTGTAATGTGTAGTGTATGTTAGTGTAGTGTGTAGTGTCTGTTAGTGTAGTGTGTAGTGTCTGTTAGTGTAGTGTGTAGTGTCTGTTAGGGTAGTGTGTAGTGTCTGTTATAGGGTAGTGTGTAGTGTCTGTTAGTGTAGTGTGTAGTGTCTGTTAGTGTAGGGTGTAGTGTCTGTTATAGGGTAGTGTGTAGTGTCTGTTAGTAGTGTGTAGTGTCTGTTATAGGGTAGTGTGTAGTGTCTGTTATAGGGTAGTGTGTAGTGTCTGTTATAGGGTAGTGTGTGGTGTCTGTTATAGGGTAGTGTGTAGTGTATGTTAGGGTAGTGTCTGTTATAGGGTAGTGTGTAGTGTATGTTAGTATAGTGTGTAGTGTCTGTTATAGGGTAGTGTGTAGTGTCTGTTAGGGTAGTGTGTAGTGTCTGTTAGGGTAGTGTGTAGTGTCTGTTATAGGGTAGTGTGTAGTGTCTGTTAGGGTAGTGTGTAGTGTCTGTTAGGTAGTGTGTAGTGTCTGTTAGGGTAGTGTGTAGTGTCTGTTAGGGTAGTGTGTAGTGTCTGTTAGTGTAGTGTGTAGTGTCTGTTAGTGTAGTGTGTAGTGTCTGTTAGGGTGTGTGTAGTGTCTGTTAGGGTAGTGTGTAGTGTATGTTAGGGTAGTGTCTGTTATAGGGTAGTGTGTAGTGTCTGTTAGTATAGTGTGTAGTGTCTGTTAGTGTAGTGTGTAGTGTCTGTTAGGGTAGTGTGTAGTGTCTGTTAGGGTAGTGTGTAGTGTATGTTAGTGTAATGTGTAGTGTATGTTAGTGTAGTGTGTAGTGTATGTTAGTGTAGTGTGTAGTGTCTGTTAGTGTAGTGTGTAGTGTCTGTTAGGGTAGTGTGTAGTGTCTGTTATAGGGTAGTGTGTAGTGTCTGTTAGTGTAGTGTGTAGTGTCTGTTAGTGTAGGGTGTAGTGTCTGTTATAGGGTAGTGTGTAGTGTCTGTTATTGTAGTGTGTAGTGTCTGTTATAGGGTAGTGTGTAGTGTCTGTTATAGGGTAGTGTGTAGTGTCTGTTATAGGGTAGTGTGTGGTGTCTGTTATAGGGTAGTGTGTAGTGTATGTTAGGGTAGTGTCTGTTATAGGGTAGTGTGTAGTGTATGTTAGTATAGTGTGTAGTGTCTGTTATAGGGTAGTGTGTAGTGTCTGTTAGGGTAGTGTGTAGTGTCTGTTAGGGTAGTGTGTAGTGTCTGTTATAGGGTAGTGTGTAGTGTCTGTTAGGGTAGTGTGTAGTGTCTGTTAGGGTAGTGTGTAGTGTCTGTTAGGGTAGTGTGTAGTGTCTGTTATAGGGTAGTGTGTAGTGTCTGTTAGTGTAGTGTGTAGTGTCTGTTAGTGTAGTGTGTAGTGTCTGTTAGGGTAGTGTGTAGTGTCTGTTAGGGTAGTGTGTTAGTGTATGTTAGGGTAGTGTCTGTTATAGGGTAGTGTGTAGTGTCTGTTAGTATAGTGTGTAGTGTCTGTTAGGGTAGTGTGTAGTGTCTGTTAGGGTAGTGTGTAGTGTATGTTAGGGTAGTGTCTGTTATAGGGTAGTGTGTAGTGTATGTTAGTATAGTGTGTAGTGTCTGTTATAGGGTAGTGTGTAGTGTCTGTTGTTGGGTAGTGTGTAGTGTCTGTTATAGGGTAGTGTGTAGTGTCTGTTAGGGTAGTGTGTAGTGTCTGTTAGTGTAGTGTGTAGTGTCTGTTATAGGGTAGTGTGTAGTGTCTGTTAGTTGGGTAGTGTGTAGTGTCTGTTATAGGGTAGTGTGTAGTGTCTGTTAGTGTAGTGTGTAGTGTCTGTTATAGGGTAGTGTGTAGTGTCTGTTAGGGTAGTGTGTAGTGTCTGTTAGGGTAGTGTGTAGTGTCTGTTAGGGTAGTGTGTAGTGTCTGTTAGGGTAGTGTCTGTTATTGGGTAGTGGGGCCCATAGGGTAGTGTGTGTTTAGTGTAGTGTGTAGTGTCTGTTATTGGGTAGTGTGTAGTGTTAGTGTAGTGTCTGTTAGGGTAGTGTCTGTTAGGGTAGTGTGTAGTGTCTGTTAGGGTAGTGTGTAGTGTCTGTTATAGGGTAGTGTGTAGTGTCTGTTGTTGGGTAGTGTGTAGTGTCTGTTATAGGGTAGTGTGTAGTGTCTGTTAGGGTAGTGTGTAGTGTCTGTTAGTGTAGTGTGTAGTGTCTGTTATAGGGTAGTGTGTAGTGTCTGTTGTTGGGTAGTGTGTAGTGTCTGTTATAGGGTAGTGTGTAGTGTCTGTTAGTGTAGTGTGTAGTGTCTGTTATAGGGTAGTGTGTAGTGTCTGTTAGGGTAGTGTGTAGTGTCTGGTGTCTGTTAGGGTAGTGTGTAGTGTCTGTTAGGGTAGTGTCTGTTATTGGGTAGTGGGGCCCATAGGGTAGTGTGTAGTGTTAGTGTAGTGTGTAGTGTCTGTTATTGGGTAGTGTGTAGTGTTAGTGTAGTGTCTGTTAGGGTAGTGTCTGTTAGGGTAGTGTGTAGTGTCTGTTAGGGTAGTGTGTAGTGTCTGTTAGGGTAGTGTGTAGTGTTAGTGTAGTGTCTGTTATAGGGTAGTGGGGCCCATAGGGTAAGTTCCCTAATGCCAGCCAGCTGTCCCAGTATCGACCCACAGCTGGTCCCCTAGTGGGGGGGCAGGGGTCAGGGCAGAGTGGGGGCCGGGGGCCCGCTGTACACCCCTCCCAAAACACCAATGGGACAGGAAGAGAGGAGAGGCAGGTAGAGGGGGAGAGGATGTATTTTGTCACCAAGGAATAGATTCATTAGGATAAGTGCTGAAGGAGCATGGTGTGTGTGTGTGTGTGTGTGTGTGTGTGTGTGTGTGTGTGTGTGTGTGTTCCTTAACAATCAACTAATGGGCTTTTAACACAGGCTCAAAGTCAATTGGTTTGTAATCACAACCAAGGTGCAGATCAATATTCCCTATTGATCAGGACTGACTCCAATGTTCCATCAACAACCGAAAGACACAGAAAACGGGATGAGTAAATCAGTGTGTGTGTCGGTGTCGGTGTGTGTGTCGGTGTCTGTGTCGGTGTGTGTGTGTGGGTGTCTATGTCTGTGTCGGTGTCTATGTCTGTGTCGGTGTGTGTGTGGGTGTCTGTGTGGGTGTGTGTGTGGGGTGTCTGTGTCGGTGTGTGTTTATAGGTGTGTGTTGTGTGTGTGTGTATCGGTGTGTGTGGTGTGTGTGTCTGTGTGTGTCGGTGTGTGTGTGTGTGTGTGGGTGTCTGTCGGTGTGTGTCGGGGTGTGTGTGTGTGTCGGTGTGTGTGTGTGTTGGTGTCTGTGTCGGTGTGTGTTTATAGGTGTGTGTTGTGTGTGTGTGTATCGGTGTGTGTGGTGTGTGTGTCTGTGTGTGTCGGTGTGTGTGGGTGTGTGGGTGTGTGTGTGTGTGTCTGTGTTGGTGTGTGTGGGTGTGTGTCGGGAATGTGTGTGTGTGTGGTCGGTGTGTGTGTGTGTGTGTGTGTGTGTGTGTGTGTGTGTGTGTGTGTGTGTGTGTGTGTGTGTATGTGTGTGTGTGAGTGTGTGTGTGTCTGTGTGTGTGTGTGTGTGTGTATGTGTCTGTGTGTCTGTGTGTGTGTGTCAGTGTGTCAGTCAGTGTGTGTTACAGGAAAATATACCTTTGTAACTCCAGATGACAATCTGCCCCCCAAACACACACTGCCCTGACCCCCAAACACACACAGCCCTGACCCCTGACCCTCCTAACACACACTGCCCTGACCCCTGACCTCCCAAACACACACTGCCCTGACCCTCCTAACACACACACTTCTCTGTCTGAAGTGAAGAGTCACAGATCCAGCACTACCAGGCCTCTACACACACTGGTCAGCATTATGTTACAGTCATCTCAGGATTCAGTCTGTGGTTGTGTTCTTTCCTTCTGATATGGGCTGTGTGTTCCTGTCTTTGTCTCAGTGTGTGTGTGTGTTTGTTTGTATCTGATGTCAGGAATTGAGAACGAGGAGTTAAGCGTTATCCTAAACTATTCTTCTCCACTATTGTCATGTGTTCTCTCTTCACACTAACCACTAATCCAGACCCTCTCTTGTCTAATCACCATCCTCTCCTCTCTCTGTCCTCCTCTCTCTCTCTGTGTCCTCTCTCTCTCTCTCTCTCTCTCTCTCTCTCTCTCTCTCTGTCCTCCTCTCTCTCTCGTCCTCTCTCCTCCTCTCTCTGCTCCTCCTCCTCTCTCTGCCCTCCTCTCTCTCTCGCTCTCTCCTCTCTCTCGCTCGCTCTCTGTCCTCCTCTCTCTCGCTCTCTGTCCTCCTCTCTCGCTCGCTCGCTCTCTGTCCTCCTCTCTCTCGCTCTCTGTCCTCCTCTCTCTCGCTCGCTCTCTGTCCTCCTCTCTCTCTCTCTGCCTCCTCTCTCTGTCCTCCTCTCTCTCTCGCTCTCTGTCCTCCTCTCTCTCGCTCTCTGTCCTCCTCTCTCTTGCTCGCTCTCTGTCCTCCTCTCTCTCTCTCTCTGTCCTCCTCTCTCTCTGTCCTCTCTCTCGCTCTCTGTCCTCCTCTCTCTCTCGCTCTCTGTCCTCCTCTCTCTCTCGCTCTCTGTCCTCCTCTCTCTCGCTCTCTGTCCTCCTCTCTCTCTCTCTGTCCTCCTCTCTCTCTCGCTCTCTGTCCTCCTCTCTCTCTCGCTCTCTGTCCTCCTCTCTCTCGCTCGCTCTCTGTCCTCCTCTCTCTCTCGCTCTCTGTCCTCCTCTCTCGCTCTCTGTCCTCTCTCTCCTCCTCTGTCCTCTCTCTCTCTCGCTCTCTGTCCTCCTCTCTCTCGCTCGCTCTCTGTCCTCCTCTCTCTCGCTCGCTCTCTGTCCTCCTCTCTCTCTGCTCGCTCTCTGTCCTCCTCTCTCTCTCGCTCGCTCTCTGTCCTCCTCTCTCTCTCTCTCTCTGTCCTCCTCTCTCTGCCCTCCTCTCTCTCTCGCTCTCTGTCCTCCTCTCTCGCTCGCTCTCTGTCCTCCTCTCTCTCGCTCTCTCTGTCCTCCTCTCTCTCGCTCGCTCTCTGTCCTCCTCTCTCTCGCTCTCTGTCCTCCTCTCGCTCTCTGTCCTCCTCTCTCTCTCTGTCCTCCTCCTCTCGCTCTCTGTCCTCCTCTCTCTCGCTCTCTGTCCTCCTCTCTCGCTCTCTGTCCTCCTCTCGCTCTCTGTCCTCCTCTCTCTCTCTGTCCTCCTCTCTCGCTCTCTGTCCTCCTCTCTCTCTGAGCTCGCTCTGTCCTCCTCTGACTCTCTCACTCTGCTCTCTGTCCTCCTCTCTCTCTCTGTCCCTCCTCTCCTCTCGCTCTCCTGTCCTCCTTCACCACCTCTGACCCTCCATCACTGAGAGAGGAGAGATTCACCACCTCTGACCTCCATCACTCTCGCTCCTCTGTCCTCCACCTCTGACCCCTCCATCACTCTGCTCTCTGTCCTCCTCTACTCTCCTCTGTCCCTCCATCACTCTCTGTCCTCTCTCTCGCTTCACCACCTCTGACCCTCCATCACTCTGAGAGAGGAGAGATTCACCACCTCTGACCCTCCATCACTCTGCTCTCTGGAGAGATTCACCACCTGTCCCCTCCATCACTCTGTCCTCCTCTCGCTTCACCTCCTCTGACCCCTCCATCACTCTGCTCTCTGTCCTCCTTCACCACCTCTGACCCTCCATCACTCTCTGTCCTCCTCTCGCTTCACCACCTCTGACTCTGTCCTCCTCTCACACAGAGAGGAGAGATTCACCACCTCTGACCCTCCATCACTGAGAGAGGAGAGATTTACCACCTCTGACCCTCCATCACTCTGAGAGAGGAGAGATTCACCACCTCTGACCCTCCATCACTCTGAGAGAGGAGATTCACCACCTCTGACCCTCCATCACTCAGAGAGGAGAGATTCACCACCTCTGACCCTCCATCACTCTGAGAGAGGAGAGATTCACCACCTCTGACCCTCCATCACTCAGAGAGGAGAGATTCACCACCTCTGACCCTCCATCACTCAGAGAGAGAGAGATTCACCACCTCTGACCCTCCATCACTCTGAGAGAGAGAGATTCACCACCTCTGACCCTCCATCACTCTGAGAGAGGAGAGATTCACCACCTCTGACCCTCCATCACTCTGAGAGAGGAGAGATTCACCACCTCTGACCCTCCATCACTCTGAGAGAGGAGAGATTCACCACCTCTGACCCTCCATCACCGTAGAGGAATCCACCTCTGACCCTCCATCACTCTGAGAGAGGAGAGATTCACCACCTCTGACCCTCCATCACTCTGAGAGAGGAGAACTCACCACCTCTGACCCTCCATCACTCAGAGAGAGGAGAATTCACCACCTCTGACCCTCCATCACTCATAGAGAGGAGAGATTCACCACCTCTGACCCTCCATCACTCAGAGAGAAGGCAGAGATTCACCACCTCTGACCCTCCATCACTCTGGGTCTTAGGAGTGATTCACCACCTCTGACCCTCCATCACTCAGAGAGAGAGATTCACCACCTCTGACCCAGGAGCATCACCGAGAGGGGCTAGGTTTGAACCAAAACCTCCAAACAACATCACAGGAAGAGGCTCAAGTCTGTTCTGAGGTCAGATGCTGGAGAAAACATCAGAAACACCATGCACCATGACAGAATCATCCCTCCCTCCCTCTCCCTCCCTCTCCCTCTCGAGGCCTCCTCCTCAGGCCGTATCAGAATACCACACTACATACTACATACTCATTTTGGTGTTGGGTCTAATAGAATTCAATTGTCTTTTCTGACTTGTGTTTGACCACAGCTGATAATCGGATGAACTGAGGCAGAGAAGCAAAATGACCGGATTGCAGAGAGTCAGAGACACAATCCCAGTTACACATTGAGTTATTTTCAAAATATCAGATAGTATAGGAGTTATATTTTGGCATACTAGAGAGACGCCAGTAAAGGCATTTAGACACGGCAGAGAGAGAGTCCTCTCCGGGTCTTAGAGTGTGTCAGGGCCCTCTCAGAGAAAGAGTTCTCTCTATCGCCCTAGCCAGCCCCTCAGACCCAGGAGCACCATCTTCAGAGAAGGGAAAATAATGGGAAAATAAGATTACTGAGAGAGAGAGAGCCACTGCACTAGAGAGCTAGAGAGAGAGAGAGAGCAGAGAAGAGGAGAGAGAGAGAGAGAGAGAGAGAGAGAGAGAGGCAGAGAGAGAGAGAGAGAGAGAGGCAGAGAGAGAGAGAGAGAGAGAGCAGAGAAAGAGAGGCAGAGAGAGAGAGAGGCAGAGAGAGAGAGAGAGAGAGAGAGAGAGAGAGAGAGAGAGAGAGAGAGAGAGAGAGAGAGAGAGAGGCAGAGAGAGAGAGAGACAGAGGCAGAGAGAGAGGCAGAGAGAGAGAGAGGCAGAGAGAGAGAGAGAGAGAGAGAGAGAGGCAGAGAGAGAGAGAGAGAGAGAGAGAGAGAGGCAGAGAGAGAGAGAGGCAGAGAGAGAGAGGCAGAGAGAGAGAGAGCAGAGAGAGAGAGAGACAAAGAGAGAGACAGAGAGAGAGAGAGAGAGAGAGAGAGAGAGAGAGAAAGAGAGAGAGAGAGAGAGAGCTGCACTTCCTAACCTAACAATGTATGACCATATTAGAGAGACATATTTCCCTCAGATTACACAGATCCACAAAGAATTCGAAAACAAATCCAATTTTGATAAACTCCCATATCTACTGGGTGAAATTCCAGTGTGCCATCACAGCAGCAAGATTTGTGACCTGTTGCCACGAGAAAAGGGCAACCAGTGAAGAACAAACACCATTGTAAATACAACCCATATTTATGCTTATTTATTTTATCTTATGTCCTTTAACCATTTGTACATTGTTAAAACACTGTATGTATATATATAATATGACATTTGTAATGTCTTTACTGTTTTGAAACTTCTGTATGTGTAATGTTTACTGTTAATTTTTGTGAGAGGGTGAGAGAGAGAGAATGAGAGGGTGAGAGAGATGGGAGAGAGAATGAGAGGGTGAGAGAGAGAATGAGAGGGTGAGAGAGATGGGAGAGAGAATGAGAGGGTGAGAGCGAGTGAGTGAGAGAGAGAATGAGAGAGAATGAGAGAGAGAGAGAGAGAGAGAGAGAGAGCGAGAGGAGAGGCTAGACGAGGGATCATTGATCCTGAGGACCTGGTTTAACCGAGACTAGTATTTGAAATAAGTGTAAATTGAGGGCAGTGCTGAGGTAATGGACCCTGGAAGAGAACTGCTGACGGTTCACAGTTCTGGAGAGACTGGAGACGGCAGACATGTGACTACAGGAAGTGGGTAAGAGGAGTGAGGAAGGGGGGAGGAAGGGAGTCAAGGGGACCGACCACCCAAACTCCAACACCCAGAATGGGTCTGACAGGTTGACATTGAGGAACACACAGAACACAAACCTCATTAGAAGATCCCTGATTTGAAAACGTCACACACACACACACACACACACACACACACACACACACACACACTACAGTATAATATCTACAGTATAACATCTACAGTATAATATCTACAGTATAATATCTGTGGTTTAATATCTACAGTATAATATCTATAGTATAATATCTATAGTATAATATCTACAGTATAATATCTACAGTATAATATCTGTGGTTTAATATCTGTGGTTTAATATCTGTGGTTTAACATCTACAGTATAATATCTACAGTTTAATATCTACAGTATAATATCTACAGTATAATATCTGTGGTTTAATATCTACAGTATAATATCTACAGTATAATATCTGTGGTTTAATATCTACAGTATAATATCTACAGTATAATATCTACAGTATAATATCTACAGTATAATATCTGTGGTTTAACAGCTGGGGTTTAAGGTTTAACATTAGAAATGACAATCAAATCAGATCTAATGTATTTATATAGCCCTTCGTACATCAGCTGATATCTCAAAGTGCTGTACAGAAACCCAGCCTAAAACCCCAAACAGCAAGCAATGCAGGTGTAGAAGCACGGTGGCTTGGAAAAACTCCCTAGAAAGGCCAAAACCTAAGAAGACACCTAGAGAGGAACCAGGCTCTGAGGGGTGGCCAGTCCTCTCCTGGCTGTACTGGGTAGAGAGGAACCAGGCTATGAGGGGTGACCAGTCCTCTTCTGGCTGTGCTGGGTAGAGAGGAACCAGGCTCTGAGGGGTGGCCAGTCCTCTCTCTGGCTGTACTGGGTAGAGAGGAACCAGGCTATGAGGGGTGACCAGTCCTCTTCTGGCTGTGCTGGGTAGAGAGGAACCAGGCTCTGAGGGGTGGCCAGTCCTCTCCTGGCTGTACTGGGTAGAGAGGAACCAGGCTGTGAGGGGTGGCCAGTCCTCTTCTGGCTGTACTGGGTGGAGAGGAACCAGGCTCTGAGGGGTGGCCAGTCCTCTTCTGGCTGTACTGGGTGGAGAGGAACCAGGCTCTGAGGGGTGGCCAGTCCTCTTCTGGCTGTACTGGGTAGAGAGGAACCAGGCTCTGAGGGGTGGCCAGTCCTCTCCTGGCTGTACTGGGTAGAAAGGAACCAGGCTCTGAGGGGTGGCCAGTCCTCTTCTGGCTGTAGGAACCAGGCTCTGAGGGGTGGCCAGTCCTCTTCTGGCTGTACTGGGTGGAGAGGAACCAGGCTGTGGGGTGGCCAGTCCTCTTCTGGCTGTACTGGGTGGACATTATAACAGAACATGGACAAGATGTTCAAATGTTCATGACGACGATATGAGTTTAAACCAGAAAAAGCTGATTTACTAAAGGAGCTCTTAAAATGGCAGATGACAAACAACTATGATATTAAGATTCTCAACAGGGTCTGTGTGTCGCTGTGTGTGTGTGTGTGTGTGTGTGTGTGTGTGTGTGTGTGTGTGTGTGTGTGTGTGTGTGTGTGTGTGTGTGTGTGTGTGTTGTTACGTTCCCCAGATTATGTGTTGTAGTTTGTGTATTTACATGTGTTTATTTCAGGAAATGGCTTCCTGAAATCCCTCAAGCAGCTGATTGGTCGACTCCAGGGCTAATTGGAGAGCTGACCCCGCCCCCTCGTCAAGACGCAGCTGTCTCCAATTACCCATTCCTTCTGACACTATATAAAAGCCAGTGTTCTGTTCAGGGGGGGGATCTCTTCTTTTTGGAGGTAGAGATTTTGCTGGAGGTAGGGATTGCTGAGAGTGATTGTGATAGAGGTTGATTTTGCTGGAAAGTGGTATGTTCTGTGAGTTTGTTGCTCAGATAGAGCTTATTTGACATCCTTTTGTTTCTTAGTTTGTTTGAAATTGTTTAATATTCTGTTTCATTTGTTCCCAGGGGGGAAGGGGAAGGCACCTAGGGAGTGCTTAGGCAAGAGGCCCGCGGGCATACATATACCCGTAGCATATTCGCTGTCTAGACACACTAGGTAAGACCTGGGCGGACCACCCCTTGTATTTTGGTTAGGGCACCAGGTGGTGCTAAATTAGGTAAGTAGTGGGTAGGCAGGTAAGATAGGAGAGGGGGGGGCTTTGAGATTTACTTTCTTTGCTTTGGTTCCGTCCAGCCCCTTTTCCCCATATTACCGTGTAAAGGAATAAAGTCCTTGTAAACGGTACCACATTCTGCCTGTTGTCATTTTTACTCGCACCTACAGTCCATACCTTTTTCGCTTCACAGAGAGTTTAGTTGTAGCAGGGTGTTGCGTTCCCTCTTCATAGAGGCGTGCGTAACAGTGTTAAGATGACAAAGAGTTTAGAGAAAGGCTATTTGCCTCTCAAAAGGTGTACAGAATAAACACACACACACACAGTCACACCCTGTCCTTCATAAGCTGTGTGTTGTGAGTCATCCTCACAGAGTGTTAGTGTGTTCAGGCATCAGTGTAACTCAGTCAGTCAGGAGCATTAGACCCTATTCACTGTCAACTAGCGGAACCTTCCTTCACTGGGACACACACACACCCCCCCTGCTCGGTCTGCCATCCACCCCGACCCCACCCACATACTCAAAATAAGCCCCCCCCGCCAGCCCGTCAACACACCACACACACTCTGTGTGGTGGGTCAAGCTTGTGTGTAAACAAGGGGATTTGTGTGTTGGGATGTTTAGTGTTTACGGCACAGAGTCTGTCTCCATCTTGGGCAGCCATCTTAAGACGCACCAGGCCAAAATAAATACCTGAGATTACAACTAACCACCGTTCTACAGAGAGCCAATCACTGCTCTCCTCTCACCTGACCCACCTACCCCCCCGCCCCCTCACCTGACAGTGAGAAGGGATGAAGAGGAGGATTATGAGGAGGAGGGGAACAGAGGGATAAGATCATACAGGTAGAGGTGAGTGTTGGGCGTCACGTCAGGCACTAGGGGCGATGACATCAGAGATGTCTGACTGAACTCTACTGCAGTGGGCTAAATCAGGGTCACAGAGAGTGACTCCTGGTAGACTGAAACACACAGGGTCACAGAGAGTGACTCCTGGTAGTCTGAAACACACAGGGTCACAGAGAGTGACTCCTGGTAGTCTGAAACACACAGGGTCACAGAGAGTGACTCCTGGTAGTCTGAAACACACAGGGTCACACAGTGACTCCTGGTAGACTGAAACACACAGGGTCACACACAGTGACTCCTGGTCGTCTGAAACACACAGGGTCACACAGAGAGCGTGTGTGGGTGTGGGTCAGGCTGGGGACAGTAGAAGTAACATGAGAGTTGAACTGGGTGTTTTAAGACTGACACAAGCCCCAGTCAGAGATACAGAGTTCATAAATAAATGGTGACCAGGATATTGACCCTGTGATTGACCCTGTCAAAGTCCACATTGTGCCTCACTTTGTGAAGTGTGTTAGGACCTCTATCTCCGTCTGTGTTAGGACCTCTATCTCTGTCTGTGTCAGGGCCTCTATCTCTATTAGGACCTCTATCTCTGTCTGTGTCAGGGCCTCTATCTCTATTAGGACCTCTATCTCCATCTGTGTTAGGACCTCTATCTCTGTCTGTGTTAGGACCTCTATCTCTGTCTGTGTTAGGACCTCTATCTCTATTAGGACCTCTATCTCTGTCTGTGTTAGGACCTCTATCTCTGTCTGTGTTAGGACCTCTATCTCCGTCTGTGTTAGGACCTCTATCTCTGTCTGTGTTAGGACCTCTATCTCTATCTGTGTTAGGACCTCTATCTCTGTCTGTGTTAGGACCTCTATCTCTGTCTGTGTTAGGACCTCTATCTCTATTAGGACCTCTATCTCTGTCGGTGTCAGGGCCTCTATCTCTATTAGGACCTCTATCTCTGTCTGTGTTAGGACCTCTATCTCCATCTCTATTAGGACCTCTATCTCTGTCTGTGTTAGGACCTCTATCTCTGTCTGTGTTAGGACCTCTATCTCTGTCTGTGTTAGGACCTCTATCTCTGTCTGTGTTAGGACCTCTATCTCTGTCTGTGTTAGGACCTCTATCTCTATTAGGACCTCTATCTCTGTCTGTGTTAGGACCTCTATCTCTATTAGGACCTCTATCTCTGTCTGTGTTAGGACCTCTATCTCTGTCTGTGTTAGGACCTCTATCTCTATTAGGACCTCTATCTCTGTCTGTGTTAGGACCTCTATCTCTATTAGGACCTCTATCTCTGTCTGTGTTAGGACCTCTATCTCTGTCTGTGTTAGGACCTCTATCTCTGTCTGTGTTAGGACCTCTATCTCTATTAGGACCTCTATCTCTGTCTGTGTTAGGACCTCTATCTCTATTAGTCTGTCTGTTTAGGACCTCTATCTGTGTTAGGACTGTGTTAGGACCTCTATCTCTCTGTGTTAGGACCTCTATCTCTGACTGTGTGTTAGGACCTCTATCTCCGTCTGTGTTAGGACCTCTATCTCTGTTAGGACCTCTATCTCCGTCTGTGTTAGGACCTCTATCTCTATTAGGACCTCTATCTCTGTCTGTGTCAGGACCTCTATCTCTATTAGGACCTCTATCTCTGTCTGTGTTAGGACCTCTATCTCTATTAGGACCTCTATCTCTGTCTGTGTTAGGACCTCTATCTCTGTCTGTGTTAGGACCTCTATCTCTGTCTGTGTTAGGACCTCTATCTCTCTGTCTGTGTAGGACCTCTATCTCTCTATCTGTGTTAGGACCTCTATCTCTGTCTGTGTTAGGACCTCTATCTCTGTCTGTCTGTGTTAGGACCTCTATCTCTGTCTGTGTTAGGACCTCTATCTCTATTAGGACCTGTCTGTGTTAGGACCTCTATCTCTGTCTGTGTTAGGACCTCTATCTCTATTAGGACCTCTATCTCCGTCTGTGTTAGGACCTCTCTATCTCTGTCTGTGTTAGGACCTCTATCTCTGTCTGTGTTAGGACCTCTATCTCTGTCTGTGTTAGGACCTCTATCTCTATTAGGACCTCTATCTCCGTCTGTGTGTAGGACCTCTATCTCTGTCTGTGTTAGGACCTCTATCTCTGTCTGTGTTAGGACCTCTATCTCTATTAGGACCTCTATCTCTGTCTGTGTTAGGACCTCTATCTCTGTCTGTGTTAGGACCTCTATCTCTGTCTGTGTTAGGACCTCTATCTCTGTCTGTGTTAGGACCTCTATCTCTGTCTGTGTTAGGACCTCTATCTCTGTCTGTGTTAGGACCTCTATCTCTATTAGGACCTCTATCTCCGTCTGTGTTAGGACCTCTATCTCTGTCTGTGTTAGGACCTCTATCTCTGTCTGTGTCAGGACCTCTATCTCTATTAGGACCTCTATCTCTGTCTATTAGGACCTCTATCTCTGTCTGTGTTAGGACCTCTATCTCTATTAGGACCTCTATCTCTGTCTGTGTTAGGACCTCTATCTTTGTCTGTGTTAGGACCTCTATCTCTATTAGGATCTCTATCTCGGTCTGTGTTAGGACCTCTATCTCTGACTGTGTTAGGACCTCTATCTCTGTCTGTGTTAGGACCTCTATCTCTATTAGGACCTCTATCTCTGTCTGTGTTAGGACCTCTATCTCTATTAGGACCTCTATCTCCGTCTGTGTTAGGACCTCTATCTCTGTCTGTGTCAGGACCTCTATCTCTATTAGGACCTCTATCTCTGTCTGTGTTAGGACCTCTATCTCTGTCTGTGTTAGGACCTCTATCTCTGTCTGTGTTAGGACCTCTATCTCTGTCTGTGTTAGGACCTCTATCTCTATTAGGACCTCTATCTCTGTCTGTGTTAGGACCTCTATCTCTGTCTGTGTTAGGACCTCTATCTCTGTCTGTGTTAGGACCTCTATCTCTGTCTGTGTCTGTGTTAGGACCTCTATCTCTGATTAGGACCTCTATCTCTGTCTGTGTTAGGACCTCTCTATCTCTATCTCTGTCTGTGTTAGGACCTCTCTATCTCTGTCTGTGTTAGGACCTCTATCTCTATTAGGACCTCTGTCTGTTTAGGACCTCTATCTCTGACTGTGTTTAGGACCTCTATCTCTGTCTGTGTTAGGACCTCTATCTCTATTAGGACCTCTATCTCTGTCTGTGTTAGGACCTCTATCCCTATCTCTGTCTGTGTTAGGACCTCTATCTCTATTAGGACCTCTATCTCTGTCTGTGTTAGGACCTCTATCTCTGTCTGTGTTAGGACCTCTATCTCTGTCTGTGTTAGGACCTCTATCTCTATCTGTGTTAGGACCTCTATCTCTGACTGTGTTAGGACCAAGGCTGCTGCCTTGACAGGAACTAATGGGGATCCCTAATAAACCCCAGGAAGAGTAGCTGCTGCCTTGACAGGAACTAATGGGGATCCATAATAAACCCCAGGAAGAGTAGCTGCTGCCTTGGCAGGAACTAATGGGGATCCATATTAAACCCCAGGAAGAGTAGCTGCTGCCTTGTGCAGGACCTCTATCTAATGGGGATCCATATTAAACCCCAGGAAGAGTAGCTGCTGTCTTGGCAGGAACTAATGGGGATCCATAATAAACCCCAGGAAGAGTAGCTGCTGTCTTGAAATGAACTAATGGGGATCCATAATAAACCCCAGGAAGAGTAGCTGCTGCCTTGACAGTACCTACTGGGGATCCATAATAAACCCCAGGAAGAGTAGCTGCTGCCTTGACAGTACCTACTGGGGATCCATAATAAACCCCAGGAAGAGTAGCTGCTGCCTTGACAGTACCTACTGGGGATCCATAATAAACCCCAGGAAGAGTAGCTGCTGCCTTGACAGTACCTACTGGGGATCCATAATAAACCCCAGGAAGAGTAGCTGCTGCCTTGGCAGGAACTAATGGGGATCCATAATAAACCACAGGAAGAGTAGCTGCTGCCTTGACAGTACCTACTGGGGATCCATAATAAACCCCAGGAAGAGTAGCTGCTGCCTTGGCAGGAACTAATGGGGATCCATAATAAACCACAGGAAGAGTAGCTGCTGCCTTGACAGTACCTACTGGGGATCCATAATAAACCCCAGGAAGAGTAGCTGCAGCCTTGACAGTACCTACTGGGGATCCATAATAAATACATATACAATACAAACTCCCCACTTTTGACATTTTAAATCACCTCCTTGAGACGCCACAGTGGAGGAGACAATGTGGACCTGCAGCAACGACCCCCCAGCTGGAAGTATCTAGATCAAGGCTGTTGTTGAGGATTAACTAGTATCCCAGGCGACACTACTGTTTTCATGTTTATTTATTTTATATGGAGAACTGCGTCACCATGCAGAGACCAAACAAAGACTGATTCTGTCCTGTTTAGGGTGTCTTTAGAGAGGGAGAGAGAGTGTGTGTGTGTGTGTGTGTGTGTGTGTGTGTGTGTGTGTGTGTGTGTGTGTGTGTGTGTGTGTGTGTGTGTGTGTGTGTGTGTGTGTGTGTGGTGTGTGTGTGTGTGTCTGATCTTGTGACATCTGCTGTGACGGGTGCACAGCGGGCTTCAAGGACTCACACAGAGGAGATGAAAGACAAGGTCAAGGGAAGACCCTGGGCCACCGAGAGAGACACTCACACACACACACACACACACACACACAGAGAGACAGACTGTCACACTGCTGACAGACAAGGGCAAAGACAGACAACAACAACACATAAAACAACTCATGTTATTTGTCAAACGCTTCCTAAACAGGTGAGGACCAACAGTGAAAGACTTGCTTACTTACGGGTCCTTGTCCAACAACGCAGAGTTATAGATTTAAAGAATAGTGACAAGGGATAAACGTAGTGAATAATGAATAACAATAGTGAGTAAACATACCATGGCTATATACAGGAAGTAGAGGGTAATACCATGGCTATATACAGGAAGTAGAGGGTAATACCATGGCTATATACAGGAAGTATGGCTATATACAGGAAGTAGAGGGTAATACCATGGCTATATACAGGAAGTAGAGGCTATATACAGGAAGTAATAATACCATGGCTATATACAGGAAGTGAGGGTAATACCATGGCTATATACAGGAAGTAGAGGGTAATACCATGGCTATATACAGGAAGTAGAGGGGCTATATACAGGAAGTAGAGGGTAATACCATGGCTATATACAGGAAGAAGGGTAATACCATGGCTATATACAGGAAGTAGAGGGTAATACCATGGCTGGCTATATACAGGAAGTAGAGGGTAATACCATGGCTATATACAGGAAGTAGAGGGTAATACCATGGCTATATACAGGAAGAAGTAATACCATGGCTATATACAGGAAGTAATAATACCATGGCTATATACAGGAAGTAGAGGGTAATACCATGGCTATATACAGGAAGTAGAGGGTAATACCATGGCTATATACAGGAAGCTATATACAGGAAGCCATGGCTATATACAGGAAGTAAGGGTAATAACATGGCTATATACAGGAAGTAGAGGGTAATACCATGGCTATATACAGGAAGTAGAGGGTAATAACATGGCTATATACAGGAAGTAGAGGGTAATAACATGGCTATATACAGGAAGTAGAGGGTAATAACATGGCTATATACAGGAAGTAGAGGGTAATAACATGGCTATATACAGGAAGTAGAGGGTAATACCATGGCTATATACAGGAAGTAGAGGGTAATACCATGGCTATATACAGGAAGTAGAGGGTAATAACATGGCTATATACAGGAAGCAGCAAGTAATGACATGGCTATATACAGGAAGTAGAGGGTAATAACATGGCTATATACAGGAAGTAGAGGGTAATAACATGGCTATATACAGGAAGTAGAGGGGCTATATACAGGAAGCAGAGAGGGCTATATACAGGAAGTAGAGGGTAATAACATATATACAGGAAGCAGAGGCTACCATGGCTATATACAGGAAGTAATAGGCTATATACAGGAAGTAAATACCATGGCTATATACAGGAAGGCTATAATACATGGCTATATACAGGAAGTAGAGGAAGTAATAACATGGCTATATACAGGAAGTAGAGGGTAATACCATGGCTATATACAGGAAGCAGTGAGTAATAAATAACATGGCTATATACAGGAAGTAGAGGGTAATAACATGGCTATATACAGGAAGTAGAGGAATACCAAGGCTATATACAGGAAGCAGCTATATACTATATACAGGAAGCAGTGAGTAATACAGGCTATATACAGGAAGTAATACCATATATACAGGCTATATACAGGCTAATACAGGAAGTAGAGGGTAATACCATGGCTATATACAGGAAGTAGAGGGTAATACCAAGGCTATATACAGGAAGCAGGCTATATACAGGAAGTAGAGTAAATACCAGGAAGCGGGTAATATATATACAGGAAGTAGAGGGTAATAACATGGCTAGGGAAGAATAGGCTATATACAGGAAGTAGAGAAATACAAGATATACAGGAAGAGTACAACACATGGCTATATACAGGAAGGAGGGTAATAACATGGCTACAGGAAGTAGAGGGTAATACAGGCTATATACAGGAAGTAGAGGGTAATAACATGGCTATATACAGGAAGCAGGAGTAATACCAAGGCTATATACAGGAAGTAGACAGGCTATATACAGGAAGACAGAGGGTAATAAGGCTATATACAGGAAGCAGTGACAGTAATACCATGGATATACAGGAAGTAGACAGATATACAGGAAGTAGAGGGTAATACAGACAGGACGGAGCCATGGCTATATACAGAAGTAGAGGGTAATACAGATATACAGAAGTAGAGGTAATACCATGACAGGAAGTAGAGGGTAGGCTATATACAGGAAGTAGACAGACAGGAAGTAGAGGGTAATACAGATATACAGGAAGTAGAGGGTAATACAGATATACAGGAAGTAGAGGGTAATACAGATATACAGGAAGAGTAATACAGACAGGAAGTAGCAGACCATGATATACAGGAAGTAGAGAATACATGGCTATATACAGGAAGTAGAGGGTAATACCATGGCTATATGGCTAAGACAGACAGACAGACAGGACAATACAGAAAGACGGAAGCAGACAGAGACAGAATACCATGGCTATATACAGAAGAGAATAACATGACAGAAGTAGAGGGTAATACCATGGCTATATACAGGAAGTAGACAGACGGAGCAGGCTATATACAGAAGCAGAGTAATACCTATATATATATGGAGGGAGAAAGTAAACAAAAGAAAGAACAAGAGTACAACACACAAATACACAGACGGAGCGAAAGACAGACAGACAGACAGACAGACAGAGCGACAGACAGACGGAGCGACAGAGCGACAGACGGAGCGAAAGACAGACAGACAGACAGACGGAGCGAAAGACAGACAGACAGACGGAGCGACAGACAGACGGAGCGACGGAGCGACAGAGCGACAGACGGAGCGAAAGACAGACAGACAGACGGAGCGAAAGACAGACAGACGGAGCAAAAGACAGACAGACAGACAGACGGAGCGACAGACAGACGGAGCGACAGAGCGACAGAGCGACAGAGCGACAGAGCGACAGAGCGACAGAGCGACAGAGCGACAGACAGACAGACAGACAGACAGACAGACAGACAGACAGACAGACAGACAGACAGACAGACAGACAGACAGACAGACAGACAGACAGACAGACAGACAGACAGACAGACAGACAGACAGACAGACAGACAGACAGACAGACAGACAGAGTGGAAGAAGTGGAGGAATAGAGAGAGTCCCTGTGGATTAAAGACCTGTAAACCTGAGAACTGGTAATGGTGTCTTTTGGAGGCACAACTCTGCCATGGCTCACTGGCCAAAACCTACAGGGATTATATTTGAATAAACAACTCAAATAAGGTCTGTGGTAAACACAGGTTTAGGAGATCTCATACATTTTGTTCCATGAGAAAATATGTATCGGCTAACATCCCTTATTTATGTAATCAAAACAAACACACCGAGGCTTCATTATTCATGAAGGTCGTGTTAACTGACTGATAGTATCTCATAAGAACAAAACAGCTCCTAAACCTGTGTTCATCTCAGACCTCAGTGTTAATCCCATAAAGCCATTCGTCCCCCACATAGGAACGGCTGAACGAACCAGACAGAACTCGTTTCCTTTCTTTCAGATGACAAGCTGCTGCTCCATTATAGAGGGACGGGAGATCATAGTACCACACAGACCTGATATGACGGCCCCAACCCCAGCTGAAATCACCTGGATATGCCCACCTTATAACACACACACACCTGATATGACGGCCCCAACCCCAGCTGAAATCACCTGGATATGCCCACCTTATAACACACACACACCTGATATGACGGCCCCAACCCCAGCTGAAATCACCTGGATATGCCCACCTTATAACACACACACACACACACACACACACACACACACACACACCTGATATGACAGCCCCAACCCCAGCTGAAATCACCTGGATATGCCCACCTTATAACACACACACACACACACACTCCAAAACTTTCTTTCTGCCCGCCCCTTCCTCTCTCTCTCTCCCTCCCTCCCTCCCTCCTCCTCCTCCTCTCTCTCCCTCCTTCCCTCCCCCTCTCCCTCCTCCTCCTCCCTCTCCCCACCTCCTCCCTCCCTCCCCCTCCTCTCCCTCCTCCTCCTCCTCCCTCCCTCTCTCTCTCGCTCCTCCCTCTCCCTTCCTCCTCCCTCTCCCTCCCTCCCTCCCCCCCTCCTCCTCTCCCTCCTCCTCCTCATCCTCTCCCTCCCTCCCTCCCTCCTCTCCCTCCCTCCCTCCTCCTCCTCCTCCCCTCCCTCTCTCTCTCGCTCCTCCCTCTCCCTCCCTCTCTCTCTCTCCTCCCTCTCCCTTCCTCCTCCCTCCCTCCCTCCTCCTCTCTATCCCTCCCTCCCTCCTCCTCCTCTCTCGTGCAGGCATGGGAAACATGTGTTAACATTGCCAAAGCAAATGAAGTAGATAATATACAAAAGTGAAAAAAACTATAAAAATGAACATTACACTCATAGAAATTCCAAAAATAAAAAATACATTTCAAATGTCATATTATATATATATATACAGTGTTGTAACAATGTGCAAATAGTTAAAGTACAAAAGGGAAAATAAATAAGCATAAATATGGGTTGTATTTACAATGGTGTTTGTTCTTCACTGGTTGCCCTTTTCTCGTGGCAACAGGTCACAAATCTTGCTGCTGTGATGGCACACTGTGGAATTTCACCCAGTAGATATGGGAGTTTATCAAAATTGGATTTGTTTTCGAATTCTTTGTGGATCTGTGTAATCTGAAGGAAATATGTCTCTCTAATATGGTCATACATTGGGCAGGCGGTTAGGAAGTGCAGCTCAGTTTCCACCTCATTTTGTGGGCAGTGAGCACATAGTCTGTCTTCTCTTGAGAGCCATGTCTGCCTACGGCGGCCTTTCTCAATAGCAAGGCTATGCTCACTGAGTCTGTACATAGTCAAAGCTTTCCTTAATTTTGGGTCAGTCACAGTGGTCAGGTATTCTGCCGCTGTGTACTCTCTGTGTAGGGCCGAATAGCATTCTAGTTTGCTCTGTTTTTTTGTTAATTCTTTCCAATGTGTCAAGTAATTATCTTTTTGTTTTCTCATGATTTGGTTGGGTCTAATTGTGCTGCTGTCCTGGGGCTCTGTGGGGTGTGTTTGTGTTTGTGAACAGAGCCCCAGGACCAGCTTGCTTAGAGGACTCTTCTCCAGGTTCATCTCTCTGTAGGTGATGGCTTTGTTATGGAAGGTTTGTGAATCGCTTCCTTTTAGGTGGTTGTAGTATTTAACAGCTCTTTTCTGGATTTTGATAATTAGTGGGTATTCTGTTCTGCATGCATTATTTGGTGTTTTACGTTGTACACAGAGGATATTTTTGCAGAATTCTGCATGCAGAGTCTCAGTTTGGTGTTTGTCTCTCCCTTGCACTGGCCTGCCTGCCTCCTCCTCTCTCTCTCTCTCCCACAAGCTGGCCTGCCTGCCTCCTTCTCTCTCTCTCTCTCCCGACACGCTGGCCTGCCTGCCTGCCGCCTCCTCTCTCTCTCCCACACGCTGGCCGGCCTGCCTGCTCCCTCCTCCTCCTCCTCCTCCTCCTCTCTCTCTACCTCACGCTGGCCTGCCTGCCGCCTCCTCCTCCTCTCTCTCTCCCTCACGCTGGCCTGCCTGCCGCCTCCTCCTCTCTCCCTCACTCTGGCCTGCCTGCATCCTCTCTCTCCCCACACGCTGGCCTGCCTGCCTCCTCCTCCTCTCTCTCCTCCCACACGCTGGCCTGCCTGCCTCCTCCTCCTCTCTCCCACACGCTGGCCTGCCTGCCTCCTCCTCCTCTCTCCCACACGCTGGCCTGCCTGCCTCCTCCTCTCTCTCTCCCTCACGCTGGCCTGCCTGCCTGCCTCCTCCTCTCTCTCCCCTCACGCTGGCCTGCCTGCCTGCCTGCCTGCCTCCTCCTCCTCTCTCTCT
Source organism: Oncorhynchus tshawytscha (assembly GCF_018296145.1). Lineage (NCBI taxonomy): Eukaryota > Metazoa > Chordata > Actinopteri > Salmoniformes > Salmonidae > Oncorhynchus > Oncorhynchus tshawytscha. The sequence goes on along the minus strand of NW_024609094.1, from coordinate 19,842 downwards.
CTCTCCCTCACGCGGGCCTGCCTGCCTGCCTGCCTGCCTGCCTGCCTGCCTCCTCCTCTCTCTCTCCTCTCCCTCACGCTGGCCTGCCTGCCTCCTCCTCTCTCTCTCTCTCTCTCCCACACGCTGGCCTGCCTGCCTCCTCCTCTCTCTCTCCCCACACGCTGGCCTGCCTGCCTGCCTCCTCCTCTCTCTCTCCCACATGCTGGCCTGCCTGCCTCCTCCTCTCTCTCTCCCACATGCTGGCCTGCCTGCCTGCCTCTCCTCTCTCTCTCCCCACACGCTGGCCTGCCTGCCTCCTCTCTCTCTCCCCTCACGCTGGCCTGCCTGCCTCCTACTCTCTCTCCCCACACGCTGGCCTGCCTGCCTCCTACTCTCTCTCTCCCTCACGCTGGCCTGCCCTCCTCCTCTCTCTCTCTCTGCCACACGCTGGCCTGCCTGCCTCCTCCTCTCTCTCTCTCCCCACACGCTAGCCTGCCTGCCTCCTCCTCTCTCTCGCTCTGTCTCTCCCACACGCTGGCCTGCCTGCCTGCCTCCTCCTCTCTCTCATCCACACGCTGGCCTGCCTGCCTCCTACTCTCTCTCATCCACACGCTGGCCTGCCTGCCTCCTCCTCTCTCTCATCCACACGCTGGCCTGCCTGCCTCCTCCTCTCTCTCTCCCACACGCTGGCCTGCCTGCCTCCTCCTCTCTCTCCCTCCCACGCTGGCCTGCCTGCCTCCTCTCTCTCTCTCCCCTCCCGCTGGCCTGCCTGCCTCCTCCTCTCTCTCTCTCCCACACGCTGGCCTGCCTGCCTCCTCCTCTCTCTCCCACACGCTGGCCTGCCTGCCTCCTCCTCTCTCTCTCCCACACGCTGGCCTGCCTGCCTGCCTCCTCTCTCTCTCCCACACGCTGGCCTGCCTGCCTCCTCCTCTCTCTCCCACACGCTGGCCTGCCTGCCTCCTCCTCTCTCTCCCCCTCACGCTGGCCTGCCTGCCTCCTCCTCCTCTCTCTCCCCACGCTGGCCTGCCTGCCTCCTCTCTCTCTCTCCCACACGCTGGCCTGCCTGCCTCCTCCTCTCTCTCCTCTCCCACACGCTGGCCTGCCTCCTCCTCTCTCTCTCTCTCTCCCCTCACGCTGGCCTGCCTGCCTCTGCCTCCTCCTCTCTCTCTCTCCCTCACGCTGGCCTGCCTGCCTCCTCTCTCTCTCTCTCTCCCACACGCTGGCCTGCCTGCCTCCTCTCTCTCTCTCTCTCCCACACGCTGGCCTGCCTGCCTCCTCTCTCTCGCTCTCTCTCTCCCACACGCTGGCCTGCCTGCCTCCTCTCTCTCGCTCTCTCTCTCCCCCTCACGCTGGCCTGCCTGCCTCCTCTCTCTCTCTCTCTCACACGCTAGCCTGCCTGCCTCCTCTCTCTCTCTCTCTCCCACACGCTAGCCTGCCTGCCTCCTCCTCCTCTCTCTCTCCCACACGCTGGCCTGCCTGCCTCCTCTCTCTCTCTCCCACACGCTGGCCTGCCTGCCTCCTCTCTCTCTCTCTCTCCCACACGCTAGCCTGCCTGCCCTCTCTCTCTCTCTCCCACACGCTGGCCTGCCTGCCTCCTCCTCTCTCTCTCTCTCCCACACGCTGGCCTGCCTGCCTCCTCTCTCTCTCTCTCTCCCCCACACGCTGGCCTGCCTGCCTCCTCTCTCTCTCTCTCCCCCACACGCTGGCCTGCCTGCCTCCTCTCTCTCTCTCTCCCACACGCTGGCCTGCCTGCCTCCTCTCTCTCGCTCTCTCTCTCCCACACGCTGGCCTGCCTGCCTCCTCTCTCTCGCTCTCTCTCTCCTCCCACACGCTAGCCTGCCTGCCTCCTCTCTCTCTCTCTCCCACACGCTGGCCTGCCTGCCTCCTCTCTCTCTCTCTCTCCCCACACGCTGGCCTGCCTGCCTCCTCTCTCTCGCTCTCTCTCCCCACACGCTGGCCTGCCTGCCTCCTCTCTCTCTCTCTCTCCCCACACGCTGGCCTGCCTGCCTCCTCTCTCTCTCTCTCTCTCTCCCACACGCTGGCCTGCCTGCCTCCTCTCTCTCTCTCTCTCCCCACACGCTAGCCTGCCTGCCTCCTCTCTCTCTCTCTCCCCCACACGCTGGCCTGCCTGCCTCCTCTCTCTCTCTCTCCCCCACACGCTGGCCTGCCTGCCTCCTCTCTCTCTCCCACACGCTAGCCTGCCTGCATCCTCTCTCTCTCTCTCTCTCTCCCCACACGCTGGCCTGCCTGCCTCCTCTCTCTCGCTCTCTCTCCCCACACGCTGGCCTGCCTTCCTCCTCTCTCTCGCTCTCTCTCTCCCACACGCTAGCCTGCCTGCCTCCTCCTCTCTCTCTCTCTCTCCTCCCACACGCTAGCCTGCCTGCCTCCTCTCTCTCTCTCTCTCCCCACACGCTAGCCTGCCTGCCTCCTCTCTCTCTCTCTCTCCCACACGCTGGCCTGCCTGCCTCCTCTCTCTCTCTCTCCCACACGCTGGCCTGCTGCCTCCTCTCTCTCTCTCTCCCACACGCTAGCCTGCCTGCCTCCTCTCTCTCTCTCTCTCCCACACGCTAGCCTGCCTGCATCCTCTCTCTCTCTCTCCCACACGCTGGCCTGCCTGCCTCCTCTCTCTCGCTCTCTCTCTCCCACACGCTGGCCTGCCTGCCTCCTCTCTCTCGCTCTCTCTCTCCCCACACGCTAGCCTGCCTGCCTCCTCTCTCTCTCTCTCCCCACACGCTGGCCTGCCTGCCTCCTCTCTCTCTCTCTCTCCCACACGCTGGCCTGCCTGCCTCCTCTCTCTCTCTCTCCCCCACACGCTAGCCTGCCTGCCTCCTCCTCTCTCTCTCCCACACGCTAGCCTGCCTGCCTCCTCTCTCTCTCTCTCCCACACGCTAGCCTGCCTGCCTCCTCCTCTCTCTCTCTCACACGCTAGCCTGCCTGCCTCCTCTCTCTCTCTCTCTCTCCCACACGCTAGCCTGCCTGCCTCCTCTCTCTCTCTCTCCCCACACGCTAGCCTGCCTGCCTGCCTGCCTCCTCTCTCTCTCCCACACGCTAGCCTGCCTGCTTCCTCTCTCTCTCTCCCACACGCTAGCCTGCCTGCCTCCTCCTCTCTCTCTCTCCCACACGCTAGCCTGCCTGCCTCCTCCTCTCTCTCTCCCCACACGCTAGCCTGCCTGCCTGCCTCCTCTCTCTCAACCCACACACTAGCCTGCCTGCCTCCTCTCTCTCTCTCTCCCCACACGCTGGCCTGCCTGCCTCCTCTCTCTCGCTCTCTCTCTCCCACACGCTGGCCTGCCTGCCTCCTCTCTCTCGCTCTCTCCCACACGCTGGCCTGCCTGCCTCCTCTCTCTCGCTCTCTCTCTCCCACACGCTGGCCTGCCTTCCTCCTCTCTCTCGCTCTCTCTCCCCACACGCTAGCCTGCCTGCCTCCTCTCTCTCTCCCCACACGCTAGCCTGCCTGCATCCTCTCTCTCACTCTCTCTCTCTCCCACACGCTGGCCTGCCTTCCTCCTCTCTCTCGCTCTCTCTCTCCCACACGCTAGCCTGCCTGCCTCCTCTCTCTCTCTCCCACACGCTGGCCTGCCTGCCTGCCTCCTCTCTCTCGCTCTCTCTCTCCCACACGCTAGCCTGCCTTCCTCCTCTCTCTCGCTCTCTCTCTCCCACACGCTGGCCTGCCTGCCTCCTCTCTCTCGCTCTCTCTCTCCCACACGCTGGCCTGCCTGCCTCCTCTCTCTCGCTCTCTCTCTCCCACACGCTGGCCTGCCTGCCTCCTCTCTCTCGCTCTCTCTCTCCCACACGCTGGCCTGCCTGCCTCCTCTCTCTCGCTCTCCCACAAGCTGGCCTGCCTGCCTCCTCCTCCTCTCTCTCTCTCCCACACGCTAGCCTGCCTGCCTGCCTCCTCCTCTCTCTCTCCCCACACGCTAGCCTGCCTGTCTCCCTCCTCTCTCTCTCCCACACGCTAGCCTGCCTGCCTCCTCCTCTCTCTCTCTCCCACACGCTGGCCTGCCTGCCTCCTCCTCTCTCTCTCTCCCACACGCTAGCCTGCCTGCCTCCTCCTCTCTCCCCACACGCTGGCCTGCCTGCCTCCTCCTCTCTCTCTCCCACACGCTGGCCTGCCTGCCTCCTCCTCTCTCTCTCCCACACGCTGGCCTGCCTGCCTCCTCCTCTCTCTCTCCCACACGCTAGCCTGCCTGCCTCCTCCTCCTCTCTCTCCCACACGCTGGCCTGCCTGCCTCCTCCTCTCTCTCTCTCCCACACGCTGGCCTGCCTGCCTCTTCCTCTCTCTCTCCCACACGCTGGCCTGCCTGCCTCCTCCTCTCTCTCTCTCCCACACGCTGCCTACCTGCCTCCTCCTCCTCTCCCCACACGCTGGCCTCCTGCCTCCTCCTCCTCTCCCCACACGCTAGCCTGCCTGCCTCCTCCTCCTCTCTCTCCCACACGCTAGCCTGCCTGCCTCCTCCTCCTCTCTCTCTCCCACACGCTGGCCCTCCTCCTCTCTCTCTCCCACACGCTGCCTGCCTGTCTCCTCCTCTCTCTCTCCCACACGCTAGCCTGCCTGCCTCCTCCTCTCTCTCTCTCCCACACGCTGGCCTGCCTGCCTCCTCTCCTCTCTCTCTCCCACACGCTGGCCTGCCTGCCTCCTCCTCTCTCTCTCCCACACGCTGGCCTGCCTGCCTCCTCCTCTCTCTCTCCCACACGCTGGCCTGCCTGCCTCCTCCTCTCTCTCTCCCACACGCTCCTCTCCCACACGCTGGCCTGCCTGCCTCCTCCTCTCTCTCTCTCCCACACGCTGGCCTGCCTGCCTCTCCTCTCTCTCTCCCACACGCTGGCCTGCCTGCCTCCTCCTCTCTCTCCCACACGCTGGCC
>NW_024609094.1:0-10000 GCF_018296145.1 Oncorhynchus tshawytscha | reverse complement strand
TCACCATTCAGTCAGTTCAGTCAGTCAGTATGTCATCCATTCAGTCAGTTCAGTCAGTCAGTATGTCATCCATTCAGTCAGTTCAGTCAGTCAGTATGTCATCCATTCAGTCATGTGTTTGAGTTGCAATAGGAACTAAATCAAAGGGAATAGAACAGTCTCATCAGTGTGTTGATTGGAACCAGTGTGTTGATTGGAACCAGTGTGTTGATTGGAATCAGTGTGTTGATTGGAATCAGTGTGTTGATTGGAATCAGTGTGTTGATTGGAACCAGTGTGTTGATTGGAACCAGTGTGTTGATTGGAACCAGTGTGTTGATTGGAACCAGTGTGTTGATTGGAATCAGTGTGTTGATTGAAACCAGTGTGTTGATTGGAATCAGTGTGTTGATTGGAACCAGTGTGTTGATTGGAACCAGTGTGTTGATTGAAACCAGTGTGTTGATTGGAACCAGTGTGTTGATTGGAATCAGTGTGTTGATTGGAATCAGTGTGTTGATTGAAACAAGAGTGTTCAAAATGATCTGAATTCTCCAAAGGTCTTTTACCTACCGACAGACAGAGTGGGATTCACTACAACAGTCAAAAGACCGAATGTAAAGGCCTACAGTCCCCCAAACACCGTCGGATTCATTATGTTACAGGATCACTACAGTAGACAATTATATGTTACATAACACACAACAGCATGGCCCATTTAGATAGCGGAATAGGTCTAATTAGATAGCGGAATAGGCCCTTTCAGATAGCGGAATAGGTCAAATTAGATAGCGGAATAGGCCCATTTAGATAGCGGAATAGGTCTAATTAGATAGCGGAATAGGCCTATTTAGATAGAGGAATAGCCCCATTTAGATAGCGGAATAGGCCCATTTAGATAGCGGAATAGGCCCATTTAGATAGCGGAATAGGCCCATTTAGATAGCGGAATAGGCCCATTTAGATAGCGGAATAGGCCCATTTAGATAGCGGAATAGGCCCATTTAGATTAGGCCCATTTAGATAGCGGAATAGGCCAATTTAGATAGAGGAATAGGCCCATTTAGATAGAATAGGAATAGGCCCATTTAGAATAGGCCCATATAGATAGAATAGGCCCATTTAGATAGCGGAATAGGCCCATTTAGATAGCGGAATAGGCCCATTTAGATAGCGGAATAGACCCTATTTAGATAGCGGAATAGATCTATTTAGATAGCGGAATAGGCCCATTTAGATAGCGGAATAGGCCCATTTAGATAGCGGAATAGGCCCATTTAGATAGCGGAATAGGCCCATTTAGATAGCGGAATAGGACCATTTAGATAACGGAATAGGCCCATTTAGATAGCGGAATAGGCCCATATAGATAGCGTAATAGGCCCATATAGATAGCGGAATAGGCCCATTTAGATAGCGGAATAGGCCCATTTAGATAGCGGAATAGGCCCATTTAGATAGCGGAATAGGCCCATTTAGAAATAGGCCCATTTAGATAGAGGAATAGGCCCATTTAGATAGCGGAATAGACCCATTTAGATAGAGGAATAGACCTATTTAGATAGCGGAATAGGCCCATTTAGATAGCGGAATAGGCCTATTTAGATAGCGGAATAGGCCTATTTAGATAGCGGAATCGGCCCATTTAGATAGCGGAATCAGCCCATTTAGATAGAGGAATAGACCTATTTAGATAGCGGAATAGGCCCATTTAGACAGCGGAATAGGCCCATTTAGATAGCGGAATAGGCCCATTTAGATAGCAGAATAGGCCCATTTAGATAGCGGAATAGGCCCATTTAGATAGCGGAATAGGCCTATTTAGATAGCGGAATAGGCCTATTTAGATAGCGGAATAGGCCCATATAGATAGGATTTAGATAACGGAATAGGCCCATTTAGATAGCGGAATAGGCCTATTTAGATAGCGGAATAGGCCCATTTAGATAGCGGAATAGGCCCATATAGATTAGGCCCATATAGATAGCGGAATAGGCCCATTTAGATAGCGGAATAGGCCCATTTAGATAGCGGAATAGGCCCATTTAGATAGCGGAATAGGCCCATTTAGATAGCGGAATAGGCCCATTTAGATAGCGGAATAGGCCCATTTAGATAGCGGAATAGGCCTATTTAGATAGCGGAATAGACCTATTTAGATAGCGGAATAGGCCCATTTAGATAGCGGAATAGGCCTATTTAGATAGCGGAATAGGCCCATTTAGATAGCGGAATAGGCCCATTTAGATAGCGGAATAGGCCCATTTAGATAGCGGAATAGGCCCATTTAGATAGCGGAATAGGCCCATTTAGATAGCGGAATAGGCCCATTTAGATAGCGGAATAGGCCCATTTAGATAGCAGAATAGGCCCATTTAGATAGCGGAATAGGCCCATTTAGATAGCGGAATAGGCCTATTTAGATAGCGGAATAGGCCTATTTAGATAGCGGAATCGGCCCATTTAGATAGCGGAATCAGCCCATTTAGATAGAGGAATAGACCTATTTAGATAGCGGAATAGGCCCATTTAGACAGCGGAATAGGCCTATTTAGACAGTGGAATACACCTATTTAGACAGTGGAATAGACCTATTTAGACAGTGGAATAGACCTAGTCTAAATCATATTGACTTTCTATTTTGCAGCTCAGGCAGTTATTCAAGACAAGGCTCTCCTGTGTCTTTAAAAAAAAAACATTTTATTTAACCTTTAACTCGGCAAGTCAGTTAAGAACAAATTGTTATTTACAATGACGTCCTACACCGGCCAAACCCGGGCGACGTTGGGCCAATTGTGTGCCACCCTATGGGACTCCCAATCACGACCGGTAGTGATACAGTCTGGAATGGAACAAGGGTCTGTAGTGACGCCTCTAACACTGAGATACAGGGCCTTAGACCGCTGTGATACAGCCTGGAATGGAACCAGGGTCTGTAGTGACTCCTCTACCACTGAAGATGCAGGGCCTTAGACCGCTGTGATACAGCCTAGAATCTGTAGTGACTCCTCTACCACTGAAGATGCAGTGCCTTAGACCGCTGTGATACAGCCTAGAATCTGTAGTGACTCCTCTACCACTGAAGATGCAGGGCCTTAGACCGCTGTGATACAGCCTGGAATGGAACCAGGGTCTGTAGTGACTCCTCTACCACTGAAGATGCAGTGCCTTAGACCGCTGTGATACAGCCTAGAATCTGTAGTGACTCCTCTACCACTGAAGATGCAGGGCCTTAGACCGCTGTGATACAGCCTAGAATCTGTAGTGACTCCTCTACCACTGAAGATGCAGGGCCTTAGACCGCTGTGATACAGCCTGGAATGGAACCAGGGTCTGTAGTGACTCCTCTACCACTGAAGATGCAGTGCCTTAGACCGCTGTGATACAGCCTAGAATCTGTAGTGACTCCTCTACCACTGAAGATGCAGTGCCTTAGATCGCTGTGATACAGCCTAGAATCTGTAGTGACTCCTCTACCACTGAGATACAGGGCCTCAGACTGCAACGCCACTCAGGAGTCCCTTCATCATTCTCACACAAGTCATTTCCTGAAGGTCCAAGCCTCGATACTGCGCCATCTACTGGTATGACGGCGTTAGTGAACGCTGCTGTCAAACCAACTCTAGACTTTTATTATGGAAATGAAACCGGAAGCTTCAAAACGTCTGGCCTAGATTCGCTAGATTGACTAGCCAACCTCCACGAGCTCCGTTTGGTTCATGTGCTTTGCAGAAGCCACATTCCTGACACAAGTTGGTCGGTATAAAACAAGATGTGTAACCGAGTAAAGTAAGAATTCAACGTGTAAACACTCCTCCATCGTCCTGACATATCCATAGAACCATATATATATATATATACATATAACCATATATACATATCCATATAACCATATATACATATCCATATAACCATATATATATACACATATCCATATAACCATATATATATATACACATATCCATATAACCATATATATACACATATCCATATATATATATATATATATATAACCATATATATATATACATATAACCATATATATATATATCCATATAACCATATATATATATATCCATATAACCATATATATATATATATATCCATATAACCATATATATATATATATCCATATAACCATATTTACAGTGCCTTGCGAAAGTATTCGGCCCCCTTGAACTCTGCGACCTTTTGCCACATTTCAGGCTTCAAACATAAAGATATAAAACTGTATTTTTTTGTGAAGAATCAACAACAAGTGGGACACAATCATGAAGTGGAACGACATTTATTGGATATTTCAATTCTTTTGAACAAATCAAAAACTGAAAAATTGGGCGTGCAAAATTATTCAGCCCCTTTACTTTCAGTGCAGCAAACTCTCTCCAGAAGTTCAGTGAGGATCTCTGAATGATCCAATGTTGACCTAAATGACTAATGATGATAAATACAATCCACCTGTGTGTAATCAAGTCTCCGTATAAATGCACCTGTACTGTGATAGTCTCAGAGGTCCGTTAAAAGCGCAGAGAGCATCATGAAGAACAAGGAACACACCAGGCAGGTCCGAGATACTGTTGTGAAGAAGTTTAAACCGGATTTGGATACAAAAAGATTTCCCAAGCTTTAAACATCCCAAGGAGCACTGTGCAAGCGATAATATTGAAATGGAAGGAGTATCAGACCACTGCAAATCTACCAAGACCTGGCCGTCCCTCTAAACTTTCAGCTCATACAAGGAGAAGACTGATCAGAGATGCAGCCAAGAGGCCCATGATCACTTTGGATGAACTGCAGAGATCTACAGCTGAGGTGGGAGACTCTGTCCATAGGACAACAATCAGTCATATAGCACAAATCTGGCCTTTATGGAAGAGTGGCAAGAAGAAAGCCATTTCTTAAAGATATCCATAAAAAGTGTCGTTTAAAGTTTGCCACAAGCCACCTGGGAGACACACCAAACATGTGGAAGAAGGTGCTCTGATCAGATGAAACCAAAATTGAACTTTTTGGCAACAATGCAAAACGTTATGTTTGGCGTAAAAGCAACACAGCTCATCACCCTGAACACACCATCCCCACTGTCAAACATGGTGGTGGCAGCATCATGGTTTGGGCCTGCTTTTCTTCAGCAGGGACAGGGAAGATGGTTAAAATTGATGGGAAGATGGATGGAGCCAAATACAGGACCATTCTGGAAGAAAACCTGATGAAGTCTACAAAAGACCTGAGACTGGGACGGAGATTTGTCTTCCAACAAGACAATGATCCAAAACATAAAGCAAAATCTACAATGGAATGGTTCAAAAATAAACATATCCAGGTGCTAGAATGGCCAAGTCAAAGTCATGACCTGAATCCAATCGAGAATCTGTGGAAAGAACTGAAAACTGCTGTTCACAAATGTTCACATCCAACCTCACTGAGCTCGAGCTGTTTTGCAAGGAGGAATGTGAAAAATGTTCAGTCTCTCGATGTGCAAAACTGATAGAGACATACCCCAAGCGACTTACAGCTGTAATCGCAGCAAAAGGTGGCGCTACAAAGAATTAACTTAAGGGGGCTGAATAATTTTGCACGCCCAATTTTTCAGTTTTTGATTTGTTAAAAAAGAAATATTTGAAATATCCAATAAATGTCGTTCCACTTCATGATTGTGTCCCACTTGTTGTTGATTCTTCACAAAAAATACAGTTTTATATCTTTATGTTTGAAGCCTGAAATGTGGCAAAAGGTCGCAAAGTTCAAGGGGGCCGAATACTTTCGCAAGGCACTGTACATATCCATATAACACACAGGATGTTCACAGAGGTAATTTCACGTTTACAGCTTTTATTAGGATCCTAACGATTTACTTCTGGATTTTGTTCCGTTCCTAACGATGTGCAGGTTCAGCCGTTGGGCAGCCGTCTGGATCCATGGCAACTGTCTGAAGACTCTATGGAGCTGAAGACCATCTGCTTTGTCAAACCCCCCCCCCAAGCTGAGTAATCTGCTGCCAACTAGTCCAGTCAGTCTGTCAGTCTGTCAGGAGGTCTTTGATGTTTTCTCTCAACTTGGAGCACCGTCATCTCAACCTCTTCACTTCCACATCTTCCCCCTGTATCCCCCTTTCTCTCGCTCTGTTTCTCCTTCTCTTCTTTATACCTCACCCCTCTCTCCCCTCCTCCCTCCCTCTCTCCCCCTCCATCCCCCTCTCCCCCTCTACATACCTCCCCCAGCTCTACATACCTCCCTCCCCCTCTACATACCTCTACATACCTCCCCCTCTACATACCTCTACATACCTCCCCCTCTACATACCTCTACATACCTCCCCTCTCTACATACCTCTACATACTGTCCCCCTCTCTACATACCTCTACATACCTCCCTCTCTACATACCTCTACATACCTCCCTCTCTCTACATACCTCTACATACCTCCCTCTCTACATACCTCCCTCAGGGAGTACAGGAGGGGGCTCCCCTCCCTCTCTACATACCTCTCCCATACCTCCCTCTCTACATACCTCCCCTCTTGTCTCTTACATACCTCCCCCTCCCCTCTCTACATTCCTCCCCCTCCCTCTCTACATACCTCCCCCTCCCTACATACCTTCCCCCTCCCTCTCTACATACCTCCCCCTCACCCTCCCCCTCTTCCTCTCCGTGACATACCCCTCCCCTTCTACATACCTCCCTCTCTACATAGGGGGAAGAGAGGGGAGAGGAAGAGATTGGGAGATGAGGGGGAATGGAGGTAGAGAGGAGGGAGAGAGAGGAAGAAATTGGGAGATGAGGGGGAGAGGTAGATGGAGGTAGAGAGAGAGGGGGAACGAGGGAGTAAGAAAAGGGAACGAGGGAGTAAGAGATGGAGGGAGAGAGAGTGGAAGAGAAGGGGAGTTGAGGAGAGAGAGAGAGAGAGAGAGAGAGGAGAGAGAGAGAGAGAGAGAGAAGAGAGAGAGAGGGGGAAGAGAGGAGGAAGAGAGGGAAGAGAGGGAGAGAGGGGGAGAGAGGGGTAGAGAGAGGGGAAGAGGGGGGGAGAGGGAGAGGAAGAGGGGGATGAGGGAAGGGGAGAGAGGGAAGAGAGAGGAAGAGAGGGGAGGAAGAGAGAGGGGGAGAGAGAGAGGAAGAGAGGGGAGCGAGAGAGGAGGAGAGGGAAGAAGAGGAAGAGGGGAGGAAGAGAGAGGGAGAGAGAGAGAGGAAGAGAGGGGAGCGAGAGAGGAAGAGAGGGGGAGAGAGAGAGGAAGAGAGGGGGATCAAGATAAAGAGAGGGGGGATGAGGGAGGGAAGGGGAGAGGGGAGGGAGAGACATTTTTGGAGAGATACTAGTGGACTGGCTTCATGCTAACCAGGAGTCTCCTACCCATCTGTTGTTTCCCTCTCAGTAGAAAACACACAATATAATGGTGCCGTGCCAAGGGTTCCACACAGTGACGGTCAGACTGGGGAAAGTCAGGACGGCACCTTTCAGCACTAGAAGAAGAAAGCTCTTCCCGACCTGAGACTGAACTCCCCAAGGTGGACTCATTCTTTGAACACACACAGTGAAGGTATGAGCGTCCTACGACAAACACTCTCACATGATGTTCCAAACACCACTTCATTCCCCGTCAATGGAGATGCACTGAGTGTTTTTACTGAAGGACTGTGAATGAATATCGGTCTGACCACTAGATGGCAGCATGTGAACATCTAAATGCCAGACCAGTACAGCCCATATAACCCTGTCCAGCCCATATAACCCTGTCCAGTCCATATAACCCTGTCCAGTCCATATAACCCTGTCCAGTCCATATAACCCTGTCCATATAACCCTGTCCAGTCCATATAACCCTGTCCAGCCCATATAACCCTGTCCAGTCCATATAACCCTGTCCAGTCCATATAACCCTGTCCAGTCCATATAACCCTGTCCATATAACCCTGTCCAGTCCATATAACCCTGTCCATATAACCCTGTCCAGTCCATATAACCCTGTCCATATAACCCTGTCCATATAACCCTGTCCAGTCCATATAACCCTGTCCATATAACCCTGTCCAGCCCATATAACCCTGTCCAGTCCATATAACCCTGTCCATATAACCCTGTCCAGTCCATATAACCCTGTCCAGTCCATATAACCCTGTCCAGTCCATATAACCCTGTCCATATAACCCTGTCCATATAACCCTGTCCAGCCCATATAACCCTGTCCAGTCCATATAGCCCTGTCCAGCCCATATAACCCTGTCCAGTCCATATAGCCCTGTCCAGCCATATAACCCTGTCCATATAACCCTGTCCAGCCCATATAACCCTGTCCATATAACCCTGTCCAGCCCATATAACCCTGTCCAGCCCATATAACCCTGTCCAGTCCATATAACCCTCCATATATCCAGCCCATATAACCCTGTCCAGCCCATATAACCCTGTCCAGCCCATATAACCCTGTCCAGCCCATATAACCCTGTCCAGCTCATATAACCCTGTCCAGCCCATATAACCCTGTCCAGCCCATATAGCCCAGTCCATATAGCCCTGTCCAGTCCATATAACCCTGTCCAGTCCATATAACCCTGTCCAGTCCATATAACCCTGTCCAGCCCATATAACCCTGTCCAGCCCATATAGCCCAGCCCATATAGCCCAGTCCATTTAGCCCAGTCCATATAGCCCAGCCCATATATCCCAGTCCATATAGCCCAGCCCATATATCCCAGTCCATATAGTCCAGCCCATATAGCCCAGTCCATATATCCCATATAGCCCAGTCCATATAGTCCAGCCCATATAGCCTAGTCTAGCCCAGCCCATATAGCCCAGTCCATATAGCCCAGTCCATATAGCCCAGTCCATATAGCCCATATAGTCCAGCCCATATAGCCAAGTCCATCTAGCCCAGTCCATCTAGCCCAGTCCATATAGCCCAGCCCATATAGTCCAGCCCATATAGTCCAGCCATATAGTCCAGCCCATATAGCCCAGTCCATATAGCCCAGTCCATCTAGCCCAGTCCATATAGCCCAGTCCATCTAGCCCAGCCCATATAGCCCAGCCCATATAGCCCAGCCCATATAGTCCAGCCCATATAGCCCAGCCCATATAGCCCAGCCCATATAGTCCAGCCCATATAGTCCAGCCCATATAGCCCAGTCCATCTAGCCCAGTCCATCTAGCCCAGTCCATATAGCCCAGTCCATCTAGCCCAGTCCATCTAGCCCAGTCCATATAGCCCAGCCCATATAGCCCAGCCCATATAGTCCAGCCCATATAGTCCAGTCCAGCATAAGTGATGGGAGAGGTAATGTGTACTCACATTTTCTATGACAAACGTCCACTCCTTGTCTTCAAACTCCTCTGCGTGGGGGTCCTAGGAGAGAGGAGAGGAAACAAAACGGAGATATTCAGACCCTTCCTTTCCACACTTCGTTACCTTACAGCCTTATTCCCTCAATCTACACACAACACCCCACAATGACATTAATGCAAGTTAGTGCTAGTTTGACCACCAGAAGGCATCTTTGAGAAGCATTTGATAGTCTCCCATATTGGCATTACTAGATAATTTAATACCTTTTTGTAATAACATAGCACAGGGGATTGATTTCAAGAAATGTTATTCATATTATTTTTTATTCCGTGAAAACGGAGAACGAAACCCTCTGGGTTTCCGTTAGATGGCGTGGAACATATGTCGCTGTACAACGTGATGGTCGGGAGTAGGCCACAGCATAAGACGATTGGAGGATTGTAAATTCATATCTAAGGGGCATAACATTGCCACACCTAATTGTAGTGTAACCAATACTCATTTTGCCTATGGTAGGCCGACAGAATATCTATGAATATATTTTTTTCCAATGACGTGACTCTCAGCCAATAATTATAATTATTTATTTCTGGAGAAACCTAACTTGACTATTTTGCAGATATCACTTGCTTATATTCAGTCAACAGATACACAGTTGAAGTCAGAAGTTAACATACACTAAGGTTGGAGTCATTAAAACTAGTTTTTCAACCACTCCACAAATTTCATGTTAACAAACT